>NC_063195.1:2749171-2921843 GCF_017589495.1 Alosa alosa | reverse complement strand
TGCCTCATTGCCCTATTTATACCCTGCCCTACTGGTGCCTCATTGTCCCTATTTATACCCTGCCCTACTGGTGCCTCATTGCCCTATTTATACCCTGCCCTACTGGTGCCTCATTGCCCTATTTATACCCTGCCCTACTGGTGCCTCATTGTCAGATTGTCTCTTGCGGTGCGTGGGTCATCTTTGCTCTCTGACTGTTGCCAAACCGAGGAACGTCCTGTTTTCCTGATTTGTTTGCATATCTTTGACATGGACTCAGTTTGGATTTTGCCTGTCTGGATTTTTTGTTCTCTTTTGACTATTTGGATTTTTGACGTTACCTAACTTCTGATGTTGGCCGAAGACATACTTTTGTTTTTGGAAGTTCCGGCTGTTTTCATGTTTGATTCTAGTTTTGCCAGGAGAACTGTTTGCCTGTGACTTTGTGTTGCCCCTTTTGTTCACTCTGACTCTGATAATAAATTTGTGAACAGTATCTGCGCTTGGGTCCAATTTCTGACGTTCAAACCTGACACCTTTTTTTCAAAATGAGGTGTGATGAGTGAACACATTTTAAAAACCCTCTGTTTCTGTCACTGCAAAAGATGGTAGAGGATGGGGGAGTGGAGTTGCTGTGGGCTTGAAGTGGAGACTTTCGTAATTTCCATTTCAGTGTTTGTGTTTGGACAAATAACAGAGTTCAGTTTTAGATCTCAAACAACCTCCTTTTGGTTTTAGGGTGAATTATTTTGCTCCTTATTCAGCTGATTTATTTATAGAGAGGATACAATAACTTTAAAAAGAAGTTTGTGACAAGGTATGAATATCTACCTCTTGATCAGGTGGTAAGGTAGTGGCAGGCGATTTATCGCATTTCAGCATCTTGCATCATAATAGTATAAAATATCAACATAGATCTACAGACTACAAACTACCATCACACATGATAATTAATTTTCACACATAACACATTAATTTCGCTGTAACTTGTATGTGACAATAAAGGCTACTACACGCTCAAACACGCAGGGCTTCCTACTTACTCATGTCATTTACGAGGCCTATGCGACACATTTTCTTCAGGATGGAGGCGGTGATCCGCACTGCACCATCACGGTCATATGCCTGTGAGACACACACACATTCACACACACACAAACACCATAACACATACATAAACACACAGTTAGGGCTTTGGGCTTGGAACCGTGGGTTCTGGTTTGATCCCCAACCAGTAGGAAACATGTGGATGGGGGAAGTGGTTGAGCACTGCTATCCCATGCCTACATCTATGGGCGTAGATTTAGGGTGGGACGCTAAGGACTAGTCCTAATCAAAATTTTAAGATGGCAAAATTGTCCCCACCAATATTTTAGCGAACTCATTGCTGCTGATCATTCCGACAGCCAGCACAACAATACAAGAAACGTCATTTGATTGGCTGAAAAACCGAGGGGGGGGGGGAAAGGTTATCTGACACGCACGCTACACGCACGGGAGAGTGTCAGGCTACTTTGCACTGGCAGCCAAGCGAGCGGGTGTGTCAACGCCAACGGTAAGTTACCAGGACTGTCTGCCAACCCATACCCCATAAAAGGCCAGAGTGTCTGCCACCCCATACCCCATAAAAGGCAGACACACCCCATACCCCATAAAAGGCAGACACACCCCATACCCCATAAAAGGCCAGAGTGTCTGCCAACCCATACCCCATAAAAGGCCAGAGTGTCTGCCAACCCATACCCCATAAAAGAGTAAAACATTTTGATATTCCCTTTGCCCTTCAGAATGTTTGCCCCTTTTTGTGGTTTGTAGAATTGTAGCTTGAATTTCCCCTTGGGGATCAATAAAGTATCTTATCTATCTAGATCAGCTGTGCCACCCAAAAAGAAGAAAGGGGACATAATACACTTTTTCTATTTGCAGAGTCTAAGTAGGCAAAATAACTAGCCAACTAGCTTTCATTTTACTGTGTAAAATAGCATTAGCTGTTAGGATATTACCCAGGATATCAGCTAAACCTAGCTTCTGTAATCTTTCAACCAAAGTTAGGAGTCATGTTGAATAGTCCATAGGCTATATCACAGAATATAACTCCACCACTGACTGTTTATGGGGCTACCAATCTTGCAGTCACAATAAACAATGGATCCAAGACATTTTCCTGTTCCTATATTCTGTTTATGTAGGCTAAGGTATTTGTGAATGTAGCCTGCACAATGCAAAGAAATAAAAGATAAACTGGTGCATTTCCATACTCATAGAAGTGAACATTGCGAGACACCAGATATCTCTTCTATGATCTCATCCCAGAAACATTTTCTTTGACTTGTTAGTTTTTTGAACATTTATTTATTTTATGACATAGCAAACATGATGTTGAATCCACATATCCTTGCGAAAAATATTTTTCACTAGCCTAAAACCGTGAGACTGAAAGCTAATTGTGTTCACGTTCTACTTAAAGTGACAGGCACTCAATTAGATTTAGCCTACATACCACAAATGATGATATTAAAGACAAGTAATAAATATTTTAAATATCAATGTGATGTATTCAAATGACTAAATATCTTTAGCTTATTATGCAGATCATAAAATACTACAAATAATTAACAATATAAAGTTTATATGAATTAGAAATAGAAACCTATGACAACCATCACTTTCTATGTGTGTGTGTGTGTGGAGGGTCTACAGTATGTGTGTGTGTGTGGAGCGCCGCTGTAGCAAGGCAGCTCACTGCCCCGGGTTAGTGTGTGCTTCACCTCACTGTGTGCTCATTGTGTGTTCACTGTGTGCTCTGTGTGCTACACTAATTCACGGATTGACGAATTGGGATCAAAAGAGTACCTATAGACCGGTTTCAGGTCCCTAACAACCGTCGTTAAGGACGAACTCGGAGGACAAGCAAACCCAGAGCCGTATAGCAATACATTGAGAGAAAGACGCAAGGAGCTTAAAATGTGTTAACTTTTGGCAGAGAAAAGCAGACGGAAATTCCCCTGTGTGGTACAGGAGACATTTCATTTTTTTGTGATGTGTCCGTTCAAAGCTAAAAATGTTTAAAACGCCAATAAAGTAGGCAGGCCTAGGTGCTAGACATTTGGATACGAAGCATGCATTATGAAGTTATGCAACAAATGTTATCTTCATGCTCAAGAGGAAAAACGCAAGTCATGTAGGCTAAATAACATAGGGTAGTGACGTTAACTAAGTGTTTTTTATCATATTCCTCAGCATATAATTTTAATGAGAGACTTATGATCCATGAGAACGGAGGCTAACGTTAGCCTACATTTCACGCAAATGCAGGGTAGCCTAAAGTTAAAGTTGACACTCAATTTGAGTTGTTTGTTTTAAGAAAGAAGACATGGGCTTGCAAGTAACGTTATTGCATAGGCCTACTATAAGGTAGCCTAGCTTATAGCTAATCCGTCATAGGCTCCTGTCCTGTCAGTTAACATCCAGCACAATGCATTTTGTGCATTGTAACGTTATTTCAGTCAATCGTTCAATGTGTGGCCAGCATAGGCTACTTTATCAAAATAATTATCCTCTGACCTCAGGGGGAAATGATTGTCCACCCCTGTCATTATGTACCCTTTGAGTAGGTAATGTTCTCACTAAATCTAAACTAATTGTTTCTGCAGTCGAAGCCCTAACGTTAACATTAGCTTATGCCTAACCTAACTTTACAGTGACTGGCCACATGTTTAGCCTACCTTCCGTAAAATCCGTTGCTTTTTCATAGGTAAATCCGCTACACATCTAGATGAAAACAATCCAGACTTGGCTACACCGAAATATTTTGGCAATATGTTTTTTTTCTTCATCTTATATCAAGTTCAGCCAGCTTGTTTTCTAGGCGCTGTCAGTGTAAACAACTAGTGCTTGTCCTCCGAGTTCGTTCTTGACTACGGTTGTTAGGGACCTGAAACCGTTCTATACTTATATACTTTTGTTAGCACTTCTTTCTCAGATGTAGTACAAGTATAGGGTTGCATTCTGTACTGGAAATGACACCCTTGGGACACTGTCATGTAGGTCAAAGAGGGCAATCCATAATGGTGCCCTTTAGAACACTGGCATGTAGGGGCAGCATAGAGGGCACTCCATAATAGAACCCTTTAGAACACTGTCATGTAGGTCATAGAGGGCACTCTATAATGGCACCCTTTAGAACACTGGCATGTTAGGGCAGCATAGAGGGCACTCCATAATGGAACCCATTAGAACACTGGCATGTTAGGGCAGCATAGAGGGCACTCCATAATGGAACCCATTAGAACACTGGCATGTTAGGGCAGCATAGAGGGCACTCCATAATGGAACCCTTTAGAACACTGGCATGTTAGGGCAGCATAGAGGGCACTCCATAATGGAACCCATTAGAACACTGGCATGTTAGGGCAGCATAGAGGGCACTCCATAATGACACCCTTTACTGATGGAAGGACACACACAGGGGATGGTGTATAGACCATTTCAAAGGGCACCTTATAGGGTGTTGCATTATGTTTACCACACTAGAAGGGCACTCATTAAGACACATTCTTCAAATATATTGTTTGAAGTGGCACTCTAGAGGGCACTGAAACATTTTTCTCATGTAAAGGCCAGCCAATAGGATACCTTTGAGGGCATTGTTACATGTTTTATTTACCCCCCCCACCACACACACACACACACACACACACACACAAAATACCTGTGACATCTGGTTAATTATTTCTGTGGCATCGGCATTCTCCAGTCTTGCTTTGGGAATGGGTTCATAACCGCGTAGATGTTTCTCAGACAGGAACGCCTTAAACCTTTTAAAGTCTCTTTCTTCCAGATCATCAATGGTCTTGAATAGCAGCTCCAGCAGTTCAGTCTTGATGTTCCTTTGATGTGGAGACACAGATACAGATATAGTAGCTTATGGTGCAAAAAATGTCTTGTACAGTACATGAAATACATAATTTTGCCAATTTAGGGCTATTATCTGCCTACTTAAAGGAACACCAGGCAAGCTTGATGCTTTTTCTCTAAGAAACTCCCCCTCGCTCGGACTGAAGCTCTTTTCCTTTTCTTTGCATCTTCCGTCAAGGGTTTTCGCTGCTTCTTCGCCGGCTCTGCCATTATACACACGTTTGCAACAATCGCTAGCGTTCATTAGCCTCCCTCTGTGCTGTGGATGCAGGATGTAAACTGATCCTGCTTCTGTCGGCGGGTACGATACACTGAACTTGCAGGCGGGATATTCTTCCTACAGGCAGTAGGGGCGGGCGAGAGAGTCTTCATTCGCCCTGTAATGAGTCATTTAAACATAGATAGATAGAAATATACTTTATTGATCCTCAAGGGGAAATTCAAGAACATATACCGACTTACTAAGATGAGTAAATAACACGAAAACCTTGCCTGGTGTCCCTTTAAGGGTATTTTTACAAAGATATTGTGATGAATCGTAGTATCAGAGTAACTGTAGCCTATTGTGATATCATTGTTATCATGAACCAAGTATTGTTTTTGGAGTTACCCATCTCTTTTGCTCTTCTCTTCCTCTCTCTTTTGGTCCTCCTCCTTTTTTCTCTCTTCTTCTCTTCTCTTCTCTTCTCTTCTTCTTTCCTCTTCCCTTCTCTTCTCCGCTTCATGTCTCTTTCTCTCTTCCTCTCTTCTCTTCTCCTCCTCCTCTCTCTGGATTCTTTCCCGATCTCTGATTGGCTTATAGAAACAGTTTGAGCACTCATATGCATTGTCATGGCCAACTGGCCTGAAGTATTGTCCTCCGTTGTAAACATAGACAAAGCGCTCATGCAAAGTTTGTTTAAGGTAATTGTCATAAGAACCACATGGGGGCAGGACTGTGTTACACTTGCAGCATCTCAAGCTGTCGCCCATATTGCTCTCTGACGGTGCGTTCCCCATTGTGGATGAATGCTGATGAAGACGTTCAAGTGAACCCTGGGTTTGTTTACCTGAGACAAAAGATTGATAAAATATTATGATTCCATAATAACAGTTTCAGTTCTTTCATGGAAAGTATGTATTTGAATACTATACCAGACTAGGGCACCCTAATAAACAACAGGATTAAATAAAAACTGAATGCAGTGGTTTGCAAATCACACTGTTCCTGCTTCTAGAATACTCTAAAACGCACGCCTCACACTGCTCCAGCTTCAAGAAGAGTCCAAAATGCACACGTCACACTGCTTCTGGAATACTCTAGACTGCACACCTCACACTGCTCCTGCTTCTAGAAGTGTCTAAAAAGCACATGTCACACTGCTCCAGCTTCCAGTTTCTGTGTCCTGTTCCTCTAATCTGATGAAACTGAACTATTCTATTCAATAGATCCCTCGTGCTTCTGATCACGTACACTTTCACCTCTAAACCACCATCATTATGTAGGCCTGTCTGCACTTTCACACTCTGTAGAACTATTTTTCAAGGACATTCATATTAATACTCTGTATAGTATTTGTGTGAGTAAATCTTTGTCAGTGACACATGCCACTAGAATAGACAATAGACTGACTAGTCAACTAGTCAGTCTATTGAGGTACGCTTTCATATTAACCCATCACCCAGCACATTACACTATTCAAGCACAGACTAGAAGGACTTTTTGGATTGAAACGGAAACCAGGCTAGTGCTGCAAGAGGACTGAAACCGTTGTGGTGAAGTGGCTGCTGAGAGGCACGTAAGTGTCCATCTTGTGTCCATCTGATCACGTACACTTTACACTTTTCACCTCTGAAACACCGTCATTCTGCAGGTCATGCACTTTCACTTTAACTTCATCATTAAGACTAGATGAACATGTGTGTAAGTGAATGTATGTAAGTTCTGTATAAGTAAGTAGCTTTGTCAATGAGAGAAGACTTACGAGACATCTATACGAGACAAACTTTATAAAATAATTAAAATTAAATAAAAACATGATTCAACTCACATGATTATTCTGCCTCTCTCCTCCCCTTAATGTTTATGTTTAATATACATTACCATCACATACATACAAACACATCTGTATTTCACAATTATACACAATATAATAACCGCAGGCACATACACTGTAGCATCACATGATTTATTTCTAACATAACATGTAGCTTACGCAATATATATTTTAGGCTTTGGTTTAGAGTTTCAATTGCTGTCTATGATTTAACATGTATTTCTGTATCAAACATTTTAGAAAATATGAATTCTCTATCAAAAGTTGTAGTCATTCATGAATTTGCAGAATCTCCCAAACACTGTCACACACAGAAGGCACTAATTTCAATGATGGGAAAAGTGGCCCAATAAACAAGCAGCATAACATGTAGCTCATGAAATAAATATTTTAGGCAATTGTTGTGTATGATTTAACATGCATCACTGTATCTAAACATTTAGATAATGTGTAGTCATTCATGAATTTGCACACACAGAAAGCACTAATTTAGATGATGGAAAAAGTGCACAAGAAGCCTAATGGTATCTGATACATACTACAGATAACATTTGCTGACCCACTTCAGTCAATTTGAAGCAAAAAGTAAAACTCCAGCTTGGCATGGGGAGCACTTGTGTTTAAGGACAATACATCACAAAGTATCTCCTAAACAACAGAGAACTTCAGAGGGGCTCAGATGCTAAACCAAGTTCATATGTTTGTGCACATTGGTGAACGTGGACTTTACTGGTTTTGCATCTGAACTCTTCTGTAGTTCCTTAAATGACATTCAGCAAAGTATAAGCAATTGAAATACACCTCAAGAGAAATGCGATATCTAATATGCACTACAATGTGTAGTCCAATGAGAATGAGAATGGCAAGTGTAACAGTGCAAATGACCTGTGATAACTTCAGAAGTTGATGACCAGTGGCAACTCTTCCCTCCACACTCTTTGTTGTGATGCTGCTACTGCTAAGTACTAACTGATTGTTATGTTGCTAATGCTAAGTGCTAACTGTATGTTGTGATGTTGCTAATGCTAAGTGCTAACTGTATGTTGTGATGTTGCTAATGCTAAGTGCTAACTGTTTGTGATGTTTTTAATGTTAAGTGCTAACTGTATGTTGTGATGTCGCTAAGTGCTAACTGATTGTGCGCCATCTCTTCCGTCAGCACAACTTGTGAACAGCTAGTGCTGGAACTCCCCCAAGTTTGATCACATACACAGAAACATGATGCTAGTGCTTTGGAAAGACTGAAACTGTTATGGTTAAGTGTTCTAAGTCTGTAAGTGGATGAGACGTAACTGTTCAAAATAGCCCTTGTGTATCTGATCACATACACTTTTGACCTCTAAACCACCATCAATGTGTAGGTTTCACTTCCTGTCATCAAAACATCATTACAGGATAATTCCGGTAATTACTGTAGCACTTTGAGTCCCCTTTCTGGTTTGTTTTGGATGAACTAGAGTGGTGGACACAGAAATGTTGACGATGGTCGTGTCTCGACTTTTTGACTTGTTTAGAATCGCCTTTGACTGCCTCAGAGTGGCTGGCTACAGGCATGCACAAACATGTTCCTAAAACAACCCTTCACGTTTCAAAACTGTGCAACCCAACACCGAGTGGTGTGGATACAATAACTGGTGTCACATTGCCTTAATGAGGTTTGCCAGACTCCAGTTTAATGTGCTGATTATTTTCAGTCAATATACTGAAATGCTCTTATTGAAACATTTTCTTATGAGCAAATTCTCTTATAAATAACTAAATGCTGGTACTTGTATAAGCTTTTTTAACCTAGGGGCCTGTCCCCCTAGTCTATAATTATTTATGAAATCCAAATAGACTTTTGTGGGTTTTAATTTAATTGTATTTGTTTAGCACAGCAACGGAAGAGAATTGCCTTATACCTGGGTTCCCACTGATCAGGGAATTTCTAGAAAGTCATGGACAGTCAGGGAATTTGATCATGGATAGAGAATTTAATATTTTTGTAGAGTCAGGGAATACCAGGGAATTCTGGCAATAGCATGTAGTCGTCCCCAAAATGTGATCTTTATTTCAATGCTTCCGTCTTGGTCTTTATCAGGTATTAACTTCTCTCATGCCTTGCTTTAGATATTGTGGATAACCTGTTAACAAGGTTTTGCACTGAAAAGCCATGAATCCGAAATCAGATTGGTTGGTTTAAAACGTCTTGTTATTTCGGTGGCGGTATATTATTTATAGGGAAGGTCATGGAAATTCAGCTTTTTACTCAGAGAAAGTCATGGAAAAATCAGGGAATTTTAGGGTTGATTTACAGTGGGAACAGTATTTAGGCTTACAGTATCACTTACAGTATTTAGGCTATTTTTGTTCGCGACAAACAACAACGAAACAAGATCAATACAATTTTCTTTATTTGTCATATGATGCAGAAAAAACCATAATATACACGTCTTCTCATAGGCTCCTCAAGAAATACGCACTGAATAACGTTTGGCTGTAGCCGCCGGATAGGCACCAACATGTAATGCCAAGATGAGAGCTGGTGCCCAATACAACACTTTGGTGCACGGAGCTGGTTCCAAATGCTCCATGCGGCCATACTTGAAAATGGCGTGATGCTAACATGCTAACATCTTGACCCCCTGATTTGAGTTCTGTGTGTGCTAACATGCTGCTAATCTGCACGCTCTTGACCCCCTGATTTGAGTTCTGTGTGTGCTAACATGCCGAAGCTAATCTGCACGCTCTTGACCCCCTGATTTGAGTTCTGTGTGTGCTAACATGCCGAAGCTAATCTGCACGCTCTTGACAGAAACACAAAAAAGGAGCACGTGGCACAAGACACAGGAAGTAAACAAAGCAAACAGGAAGACACAAGAGGAGCAGACATGATGGGAAAACACTAGACTAGGAAAACAAGACAGGAATATATCTTTACAATAATGTTCCATTTTAAGCCTTATGTGACAAAATACATCTATAAAAAGGATATTCTGTATTCTGTATAATAATGATGTATAATATATGTATAATAATGATGAACACAAACATACCTGGAAATGTGAACTTAATTCAATATAGCTAGTGATTTAGGTGAACAATATTGTGTTAATAATAAAAAGAAATATAAATAAATAAGAAAAAATAAGAATAAATAAAAAAAATATGGTTGAAACAGGTGAAACAAATACTTAATTTTTCTTCATGTTCAGTGAGCTCAGAAGACAGTCCAACCACTGTCCAAAAATTAACATTTCAAACCAACAGAACCACATAGGCCCCCCTACTACTTGGTGCAGACTGATTACTGGATGAGTCAGAAATATAGGAGCCTTATCAAACATTAAAACATATCACTAGCCCATACATCCCATAATCATCAGTGGTAGCAAATGAAGGCGAAGAGGCCATAAATGAAATTGCCATCAATCATCCATAGCCGATAGAGACATGGATACCTTGTTGCCATCAATCAACCATAGCCGATAGAGACATGGATACCTTGTTGCCATCAATCAACCATAGCCGATAGAGACATGGATACCTTGTTGGGATCGACCATAGCCGATAGAGACATGGATACCTTGTTGGGATCGACCATAGCCGATAGAGACATGGATACCTTGTTGGGATTGACCATAGCCGATAGAGACATGGATACCATAGCCGATAGAGACATGGATACCTTGTTGGGATCAGGTCACTTTGGGTAAAAAGCATCAGCCAAATAAACAGGATATAGACCCCTATGTCTATAGGTCCCTAGCAACCGTAGTCAAGAGTGAACTGGACAAGTGCTAGTTTGTTTACATGGACAGCACATATTTGGGAAAATAAAAGCCTGTGCTATTATTTGCAGTTTTACGGTAGATGTCTCCTGTACTACACACGGGCAATTCAGTCTGCTTTTCTCTGCCAAAAGTTAACCTTTTTCAAGCACCTTGCACCTTTGTTTCAATGTCTAAGGCCTACTAAACGGCTCTATGCGTTTTAAGCCTACTATACAGCTCTGGGTTTGTTTGTCCTCTGAGTTCATCCTTAACAATGGTTATATAGGGACCTGAAACCAGGAAATGCCTATCATGTTTGTGAAAAGAAATGCAATGTATATATAACACACAACAATACTTCCGCCTACCACTAGGAAATTCAGTGTGTTTATCCAATATGCAAACAGGTAGACAGTCTTATCACAGTAGGGCCCTGCAGCTGGATTGTAGTTGGGCTGGTGTAGTGGATAGATCCACATGGTGCCTGCAGACAGAGAGACCATTTAAACATACAGAAACACTCACATTACCACATGTCCCTCACAGGATCAAAAAAGTATATATACTTATACTTATACTTATACTTATACTTATACTTATCACCTGTTGATATGAACCAAAATGTACTATATGCATAGAAAGTAAAATAGCCTAAGTTACAATATTAAATATGTCATCTTGTATCACTCCTGTATTGAGTCCATCTTATGTATGACATCATAATGGATTTTTACCCCATAATGGACGTGGATGTCCATTGATATGCCGTAGGATTGACTTGCAATTTCTTACCAGCAATGAGCCAAAGCAAGAAGAAATGGGAGATTGTGAAGTTCCATGCGTTGCAGATGTAGCGGATGTGGTGGTCATGGCAGGGCAGGCAGGTCAGGAGCACCAGGGACAAGGTGAAGATTCCTGCCACCACCAGGTAGAAAGGTATGTACCATTGTATTGGACAGCTGTCCCGGTACAGCTCACCTTAGGACAGGAACAGAGAGTGAGGCCATGTGAAGATTATGTACATTTACATATTCAAGTATTGGTTAGCAGCAACTGAAGTAAATTAATTAATAGACTTAAAGGCACTCACCAATTACAATCTCTGCAATGGGTATGGGGAGTGCCAGAAGCTTAAGAGATACTGTTGGGGAACAGAACTTATAATTAAAGAAATGTTGTATCTACCCATAATTCTGCAAGTTGAAATGAGAATGAATGAAATGTCTGAGAAAAATGCAACAGCAAGTGAAACCTTGTGGCCTACCTAAAGGTGTGCTGAGTTTACAGTAGGAAAGTATGTTTTGCAGTACAGTCCTGGCATCCATTGTCTACAATCAATATCTATACTACAAAAATACAGAATGGGACAAACAAGGAAAACAGTAAGGAGAAGGGCAACTGAACATACTCTAAACATCACAGAGACTAGCACAGTAACCAAACATACTCTAAACATCACAGAGACTAGCACAGTAACCAAACATACTCTAAACATCACAAAGAGACTAGCACGGCAACCGAACATACTCTAAACATCACAAAGAGACACTGGCACGGCAACCGAACATACTCTAAACATCACAAAGAGACTGACACGGCAACCGAACATACTCTAAACATCACAAAGAGACTGACACGGCAACCGAACATATTCTAAACATCACAAAGAGACTGACACATGTGAACCTTAATTAATAAATTGTAGTTTAGGCTAAACCCACCACTTCTTGTGTAATATACTGTAATCACAGACTTTATAATCAAGGAGACACAGCTTTGTTTGTAACGCCCAGTTGTTTATACATATCACACCAAAACATCGACATGTGAATACATTGTGCCAATCATTTGGTGTGTTGTGAATACATTGTACCAAACATGTGGTGTGTTGTGAATACATTGTGCCAATAATGTGGTGTGTTGTGAATACATTGAGCCAATCATGTGGTGTGATCTCAATCATTGGTGTTGTAAAGCCTTTAATGGTGGCGATTTTCTGCCGAGATAGATGCCCAAAACCCAAAAACCGCAATATGGCTGCCCAGTGGAGGGCCTTGCCTAAAAGGACTTTGATATAATCCCTTGTTAGAACCTGAAAGCTAATTTATTTTTTCATATATTGTGTTAGACTCAGTGGGGCGCTTACGGCCGATTCAGACTGCCTCCGTGGCATGTGGATTATGTGTCTGTTCCGTGGCTGCTGCATCCTTTTTCATGTGAGCATTCAGACCAGAAACATCTCTGATGCAGCACTGCTGTGGCCAGTCTGCCTATTAAAACATCTCTGATGTGGCACTGATGTGGTCAGTCTGCCTATTAAAACATCTCTGATGCTGCACTGCTGTTGCCAGTCTGCCTATTAAAACATCTCTTATGCTGCACTGATGTGGCCAGTCTGCCCGATAAAACATCTCTTCACTCTCTCTTTTGGCTGGAAACGCTTCCAACACGCTTTTCTGACACATAACAAAAGATGCATCATTCCTATTTAGCTGTTACCGAGCGGCTTCTCCAGCACTGCATTCCATGCAAGTGTCCGTGAGCACTGTAACGCAACGCAACTGTGTGCATCTAGGGACACTTTACATACATATTTACGATATCCGATGCCGAAGTGAATTGTCGTTCCGTTGTGTTGCTTTCCTCCCGTCAAAACGTCAAAAAGTTGTGTAATGTTCAACTTTTGCTGCACCAACGGATATGAAAGCAAGGCACCAGCCAATCAAATTATGGTTATGCTTCAAGGTAAACGCCAGAGGGTAATCCAATAACGCAACACAATTGTGTGCATTCAGGTTTTTCCCGGCAGTCGGGGGTGTGTACTAGGTAACCGCAGTAAAGGTAAATATTTTTCTAAGACATGACACTTTTTGGTCTGACACTTTCTCTGACTTTCATAGACTTGCCAGAGATTTTTCTGAGACTGAGTGACTTTTAGGCTACTCCGATGCCGATTCGCCTGTGACCTGATGCCTTTTCATCTGAGACCTGATGCCTTTTCGTTTGAGCCTGACACCTGAGCCTGAGATCTGAGGATGTCCTAAAATGAACACCATATACTAGACTAGACATCAACTAGACAGTCTAGTGATGTAAGGGCTTTTGGATTGAAACTGAAACCAGGCTACTGCTGCAAGAGGACTGAAACTGTTGTGGTGAAGTTCCATTAAGGCTGATGAGAGGCACATAAGCGTCCATCTTGTGTGCATTTGGTCACGTACACTTAAACTTTTCACCTCTGAAACACGGTCATTCTGTAGGTCTGTTCATGCACTTTCACTTTAACTTTATCATTAAGATTAGATGTGTTTAAGTGAATGTATGTAAGTTCTGTATAAGTAAGTAGCTTTGTCAATGAGAGAAGACTTACGAGACATCTACTGGTCTAGTGAGAAACTACAAATAATTACAAATAAATAAAAACATGATTCAACCCACACGATTCTTCCTCTCTCTCCGTAATGTTTATGTTTAATATTACCATCACATACATACAAACTCAACTATATTTCACAACTATACACATTCTAATAACCCCAGGCACATATACTGTACATCACATGATTTAACAGGTATTTCTAACATAACATGTAGCTTACGCTATATAGTTTAGGCTTTGGTTTAGAGTTTTAATTGCTGTCTATGATTTAATGTATTTCTGTATCAAACATTTTAGAAAATATGAATTCTCATTCAAAGGTTCTAGTCAGATGAATTTGCAGAATCTCCCACACACTCTCACACACACAGAAGACACTAAATTGAATGATGAGAGCACCAACCCACTTTGCATCTAAGACAATACAACATCACAACGACAGTTAACATCTAAGGGGTTCAGATGCAAAACCCAGTTAATATCATATCATATCATATTATATCAGCTGTCACACTGCTGTTGAGTGTTGATGACTTGATTTATTCATTTTAACAACATGATACACATCTGTGAAGGTGGACTTTACTGTTGTTGCATCTGAACTCTTCTGTAGTTCCTTTAAATGACATTCAACAAAGTATAAACAATTGAAACAGACATTACATCAAACACACCTCAAGTGAAATGCAATGTGTAGTCTAATGGTAGTGGTAAATTTAGCAGTAAAAAGTACCTGTTGTGCCATAACTTCAGGAGTTGATCTTCTTCTTGACACTCTTTGTTGTGATGTTGCTAATGCTAAGTGCTAACTGTTGCATCATCTCCTCCATCCTCCGGTGTTTATTACCACGGACAGACAGCGTGTGTCTCACATTACACTGTCGCTGCTTCTAGAAGATTCTGAAACCGCTGTGGTGAAGCACTCTGTTTCCTGACCCTGTGCGACTGTTAAGAACTTCCCACACGCAGGTCAGCACTGCTTATTACCAACTGCATACAGTGAAATTGTGAGATAGAATCTGTTCTAAATATTTATAAGTACAGAAATATGGCATGTGGGACATATAACTACTAAAGTATTCTTTGACCTTTGCCCTTCTTTGCTTTATTTATTATCAAACAATGTTGTTTATGTTTGTTTAAGTAAAGCACATTGAATGAAATGCGCTATATAAATAAACTTGACATTTTGAAAAAGCCCTTTTTTATTGAGTTTTTGGACAACCAGCTTACAATTCATGTTTATGGCTTTAAAAGAGGAAATCCGGTCACACAGATCTCCGTTTCTCAAGGTCACCAAGTACTGTTGGTAGGGAAATAACAGAAAACAATTGTTTTTACCTAGCTTGAGTTGCTACAGCCTAGTGTGGGCTTATTATTATGACCGCCCGGCAAGCTTAAGCGGCGGTCATATAGGTTTAGTCAGAATTTTTCTTTTTTTTTCTTTTTAGCATGCCCAAATTTCCGTCAATGAGTCCCCGGACACTGAAAGACCGGGTACCACGAAACTTGGTGGGCATGTAACCCCATATGGATAGCATGGAACCATCGTTTTCCATTTTTTTTTTTGTATGTTGATCTCAAGGGGCCATGTCAACCCATTCCATAACCACTCATTTCATGTATAAGCCACCTAGTTAAACACAAAAAAAGTAAAAATGAGGTGTTGTAATTGAAGGTATCTGTGACCCTAACATAGTCAAAACTGCACGAAATTGGAAGTGTAGGATCATTATGACACCCTCTGTATGCACGCCAAGTTTTGTGGAATTCCGTTCATGGGGGCCACACAATAAATTAATTTATGTTACTATACACCAACTGGCCTGTAGGTGGCGGGAGACAGTTTTCTGTGAATATCTCGAGAACCGTAGGGGGCCTAGGAGGTCCACCTTTTTTATGTATGTTGGTCTTAAGGGGGCATGTCAACCCATCCCATTACCACTTATTTCATGTATAAGCCACCTAGTTAAAAATTAAAAGCAAAAATTAGGTGTTTTCATCACAATATCTCTGGCTGACAAGGTCAAAAACTGCACAAAATTAAAAGTGTAGGATCATTATGACACCCTCGAATGCATGCCAAGTTTTTTGTACTTTTCGTTCATGGGGGCCTTACAATAAAATAATTTATGTGTACATTTAGTGGCGTACACCAACAAGGATTCCCAGGACACTGAAAGACCGAGTACACAAAACTTGGTGGGCATGTACCCCACATGAATAGCATGGAACCGTCATTTTTCATTTTGATCTGTAGCCCCACCGCTGGACTGGACCCCCCAAAAGGAGGGTAGGGCAGACACAGTTCTCTGTGAATATCTTGAGAACTATAGGGCCTAGGATGACCATTTATTTCCGTATGTTTGCCTCCAGGGGTCATGTTAACCCATTTCATGTGCACACATGTGCACAAACAGATACACACACACACACACACATACATTCACAGTAATCATGCATTATGACACATACTCACACAGTAGACATATGTACGGCTTGCATGCACAGGCACATACGCCAGCACACACACAAAGCATGCACACACACACACACACCCACACACATAACATAAACATAACACAAACAATCAAGAATTTCTCAGAATTATGAACAGGCAAGATGGAGGTGGGGTTGTATAAAATGAATTTTACATGTGAAATCTATGAACTAATCATGTTTTGGTACTTGTTGTCTAGCAGATACCAGTGAGAATTGAGTGTGGATAATGCAATTTAGTGAGACAGTTAGAATCATATAGGCCTTTCAGCGTGATTTCTTTTTGTGGAAAAAATGTGCTGGACTGGGCGGCGGTCATATTTTGTACCGCTCTGCGGTACATCTAGTTATTCTTATGCTACTACTCTAGTGTGGGTTTATTCTAGCCTGATCAAACACTAAACCCATGTAGAAAGACTATAGCTTAAAGCGTCCGGTGATTTCAATAATGTGTGTGTGTGTGTGTGTGCACCAGTGTCAGCCAACCTTACAATGTATCTCTGGACTGAAATCTGAGGGGTATTTGATGGTTCAACTTCACTGTTAAGTTGCATGTAGGCTTAGTTGAAAGAGTGTCAGGACTTCTGACTTCAACTGAACGTAGCCCCATGCAGACACACATGTAGCCCCATGCAGACACACATGCAGACACACGACACACATGTAGCCCCATGCAGACACACATGCAGACACACATGTAGCCCCATGCAGACACACACGTAGCCCCATGCAGCATTACATCAACTGCTAACCGACAGGAACGGAAAGCAAAGGTTTAGAGATCAGGAACTTTGCAAAAACAGAAGCATGACATATCCTAGTCGCCATAAGATGCGAGGGAACATGGATGTGTTCTCCATTTATAATAAAATCCACATTATAATTGATTGCGGACGTGAACAGACAGCTAGAGACACGAAGTGCATAGTAGGCCTTTAAAGGAATTATCCGGAGTAAAATGCACTTTAAATCAATTTACGGATGATTGGGAGTACATATGCTGAGTTGACATCCAAATCATGTCATTCGGATGTGTTTTGAGAAAGTTCGATTTTACCGTTTTTAGTCAAAACTCGTTAGCGTGGAAGTGACTGAGGCATGTAATTTCGCCGCTACAAAACGCTATTTTCATACCTCTTCTACAGTTCCAAACAACATTGCACTTACGTGGTAGTGAGTAGAGGGTCCCTAAAGCCAAACCCGGTATCCCCCGAGGTCTTTATGTGGTCGGATAGAGAGTCCAGAATGAATTTCATCAAGCCAGTACCTTTCCGGAAATGTTGCCATCTTTGCTGCCATCTTCAGGGGAAAGTCCGTAGGAGTCGATTGCTGAGTGTGGAGAAACACACTCTGGAAATTCACAATTTCGTCGCAGTTTAAAAAAAAAAAAAAATATTAGTCCAGTCCATACAACTTCATTTCAATTTCGAAAGAAATACTGGACTGTTTTTTTTTCTTTTTTAAAAACGGCGACGAAATTGTGAATTCCAGGCCGAGCTTTGACTAAAAACGGTAAAATCGAACACTCTCAAAACACATCCGAATGACATGATTTGGATGTCAACTCAACGTATGTACTCCCAATCGTCCGTAAATTGATCTAAAGTGCATTTTACTCCAGATAATTCCTTTAACCTCTAGAGTTTATCATAACATGTGTCGTCACAAAACACTTACTCCTATTAGAAAAACAAAACCGAAATCATGTGAGGACTATGTTAAGTGTTGTTCTCATTGACGCCTGTAATAATGAAAATGCGATTTCGGTTTGTAAAATGCTGTATTAATCCCTGTATTAATGTCTGACCTGTAGCAAGTTCACCAAGCTCCCGATCTCATTCCACAAGCCTAGAGCACCCTCTCGCACGGTAATGTCTGACCTGTAGCAAGTTCACCAAGCTCCCGATCTCATTCCACAAGCCTAGAGCACCCTCTCGCACGGTAATGTCTGACCTGTAGCAAGTTCACCAAGCTCCCGATCTCATTCCACAAGCCTAGAGCACCCTCTCGCACGGTAATATTTCATGTAGGGTAATACTAACTAACATTTAAAAATATGTTACATTTAAGGCTGTCAATCGATTCATTTTTTTATCTTATTAATTACATACTCTGTGATTAAAGGGACATCAGGCAACATTTTCATGTTAGCAACAACATAATATTTAAAATTGAACAGGGAACAGATTAGAATGTTGGTCAAATACAATAAGGAGAATAGTAATAATAAACAACAATATCAATTCAATCAATAGCCTAATAAAAATAAGCAATGAAAATGAGGGGAAAGGCAATAATAAAACAATAATGTCCATTCAATCAATAATATAAAAACAATGACATGGTAAGACTACATTAAGGAGAATATCAATAATAAACAATAATGTCAAATAAATTAACAGCGTAATGTAAATAAAACAATATTATACAAACCATAACACATAAGCGCTTAAACAACTAAGTACATGTTGTATAGGAATGTCTTTAGACCCCTCTTAAACGACCCAAAACTACCACAGGAACGGAGAGCACTGGGCAACTCATTCCACCAACATGGAACCACTGAGGAATAGAGTCTGGAATTAGACCTAGTTTTTATGACTGGTCGACATAACAGACACTCATCAGAAGATCGCAGTGGGCGGTTGGGGATGTAAGGCATGATTATTGAATTAAAATAACTAGGAGCAGATCGAGTCAGTGTCCTATAGGCCAAAGTGAGAGATTTAAATTTAATTTAGGCTACTATAGGAAGCCAATGGAGAGCAACTAGGAGAGGAGTTACTGGTGCCCACATGTCCATCTGTGCACATGTTGGAGAGTGACTGGTGTGTGTGTGTGTGTTGCTGGTGTCCATATGTCCATCTGTGCACATGTTGGAGAGTGACTGGTCCTCCTCTTCTCCATTCATCTCACTGCTGAGCTCCACTCAGGAAGACCTCAGACCATATCCAGACGCTCCCCAATGCTGCTAGCTTGTGTGTGTGTGTGCTGTTATGTGTGTGTGTGTGTGTGTGTGCTGCTGCTGTTATGTGTGTGTGTCCTGCTGGTGTGTGTTGGATCCCACCCTCATTTCATGAGCTTCTGCACCACCATCCACCTCAGTGCACAACCAAAATGTACACTTTACAAATATCTTCTCCTATGATCGTATTGATCACTCCGCCTGCAGGATAAAGGAGAGAAGAGGATCATCAATCAGTGTCCATGACAACCGTCTCCCAGCGAGCCAGACTGCATGAGAGACAGAGGGCCCTATTGTGACATCACTAACAGCAGCCATAACAAACACATTCACACATTTGACACACTGCAGCAGAAACAGGAAGTCCAACACTTTCTGTTTTTATCCCACTTGAACATTTTAAACAGTTACTTAAACAATCCAAATTTGAACAGTGCCCAGTTTCCAATGACCCCTTTATGTGATTCTTATATTGTTTTTACATGTACTGTAAATCTGTTTTGTTTGTTGTGTCACTGGCTTGTGTCGCTGTTTTTTTGGTCTGTCTAGTCCTCATGTCTTTCTTCTATGCTATTCTGTCATTATTAGTCTGTCTAGTCCTCATGTCTTTCTTCTATGTTATTCTGTCCTTATTAGTCTGTCTAGTCCTCATGTCTTTCTTCTATGCTATTCTGTCCTTATTAGTCTGTCTAGTCCTCATGTCTTTCTTCCATGTTATTCTGTCCTTATTAGTCTGTCTAGTCCTCATGTCTTTCTTCTATGTTATTCTGTCCTTATTAGTCTGTCTTGTCATCAATGTTTCTGTGTAACTTGTGTATCTGTTGCCCCAGGGCTCCCTTGTAAAAAAGATTTGAACATCTCAATGGGACATCACCTGGTAAAATAATGGATAAATAAATAAAAAAAATAAAAACACCACTGGTCCAATCACAAGCACTTAGAGAGTGGCGTCAGACTCCCCCAATAGGGAAGGCTGCATATTCCCTTCATGGTGTTTGTAACTTGACTTGTGTTCAACAGTCCCTCACTGGCCTTGAACCTGTGACCTTGGGCATGAGAGCCTGAGACACACTAAGATCAATAGCAAGACGGGAGAGAGAGAAGGGGGTGATGGCAGATGGCTGGACGTGTAAAAGGCTGGAAAACCAGCCCCAGCCACAAAATGTGAACACTTGTTTCAATCGTCCCAACACAGACATATGTCACTATAGCTTGTTTTGCTTTCCATGTAAACAAGCATGCGATATGAAAGTCTGGGATTGTGGAGAACACTAAATGGTCTACCGAATAAGCATTAAGTCGAACAGACAGAAGAGAGAGAGGACAGAATATAAAAGAGAGGCATGTTTGGTCTCATGCTCTAAAGGGAGGACAGAAAATGAAAGAGAGGCATGTTGGGTGTCATGTCAAGACCTGAGTGACATGTTTAGATATTTACTCACTTTAGTTTCTTCAGTTTACAGTGTTCGTCCTCCACTAGAGCACAGAGCGCCTCTACAGCTGATGCACTCATCTGGTGATTGTACCCCAGGTCCAGCTGTGTGAGATTTGAGGAGGGAGACTTCAGTGCAGAGGCCAGATAGGAACAGCTCTTATCGGTCAGATCACAGCTATACAGCCTGAAACAGAGTTAAACATCTGAATATTAATCACCAATCCTCTACACACACACTCACTCACACCCTCTCCATCTCTCTCTCTCTCTCTTGCATAAACTCATGCTCATTCTCACAAACACACACACCCTCCCTCACACACACAGAGATACTCTCCTCCCCATCCCTAACACAAACACACACCCTCCCTCACACACACACACACACACAAACACACTCACATTCCTCTCACACACAACTCACTACATGAAATCATGCTTACTGTAGTTCCTCCAGTGTGCAGTTTTGATGACAAAGAGCAGAACATAAAAGTTCCACTCCTGAGTCCAGCAGCTTATTCTCACTCAGATGCAGCACTCTGAGATTTGATGAGCGTGATGTCTTCAGTGCAGAGGCCAGATAGGAACAGCTCTTATCGGTCAGATTACAGTTATAGAGCCTGAAACAGAGTTAAACATCTGAATATTAATCACTAATCCTCTACTCTGTCTCTCTCGCTCTCTCTCTCACACACACACACACACACACACACACACACACCACTCTCTTGAAAACAGACACACACACTTTTCCTCACACAAACTCACATTCTAACACTTTTTTTCACACACATTGTACACCCTCCTTCCTTACCCCTCTCTAACACAAACACACACTCTCACCACTCACTTTCATACACACGCACACAAACAAATTACCCCCCCTCACTCACACACACACACATCCTCCCCACACAAACTCACTACATGAAATGTTGCTCACCATAGTTCCTCCAGTTTGCAGTTTTGATGACAAAGAGCAGAACATAAAAGTTCCACTCCTGAGTCCAGCAGCTTATTCTCACTCAGATGCAGCACTCTGAGATTTGATGAGCGTGATGTCTTCAGTGCAGAGGCGAGATAGGAACAGCTCTTATCGGTCAGATTACAGTTATACAGCCTGAAATAGAGTTAAACATCTGAATATTAATCACCAATCCTCTACACACACTCACATACCACACACCACCTTCTCTTAAAAATATGAAATCAGACACACATACAGCGATCCAGCGATCACAGGTCACACATCATACATGGGCTACATTGCGTTCACCAGGGCCGGAGTGGGACCTTCATTTTATCGGGAAACTACAAGTTCCACACTAGCCAAGCACCTACAATACCGGTAATTTCATTCAGAAACTTCAGGAGAAACAAATATGACTTTTGAATACTCACCAATTCCAGGATATTTACTTCTGCACATATTGTATAGTGTATCCTATGCGAGCAAGGCGAGATAGCTTCTAAGATACCACATGTTTTTTTATTTACCCTTCATTTAACCAGCCTTTATTACCAACCCCACTAAGAACAATAACAGAAAGGTGTACAACAATGACAAGACAGGACAACAGAATACAACGACAGGTCCAGACACAACAAACAATAGGATAAATAACAAAATAAATACATTTAACAACGGAGAGATACATATATAGACAAAAACAAAAAAGGGGAGAGGGTTATAGGAAACAGGCGCTGTGTCTTATTTGTGTTGTGTTTGTGATGGGCTGGCCTAGGTTGATGGTGGTTGGCCAGGGTTTTATGGTTATGGTTCAGTCCACATCAACGGGACGGACCAACCTAGCCAACCTTGACCGTGCCTAGGCTGGTTAAGAGTATTTTGGGTATTGGATATTTCAATGTGGTAATATGGTGGCAGCATGGAGGGGAGTGTCTCCAGGACGCTGGTTTCACTGTTAAGCCTTCATGAGGTGTCGTGGGCCTAACTTAACGAAACATCAGTGAATGAGGGTGCCCACTTGATAACCCCAATGACATGCCGCATACTATATACTGCTGTTGGATGGGCCATTGGTCTTGTGTTTGTAACCATTTGTTGGCGGATTTGTGGGTAGCGTGCTTTTTAAAGTTAATTTGAGTAGGGGCTTCCGAATGTGTTTTTACCTTGGATTTTGGCACACAGGATTTTAACATCTAATCCGGTGTATTAATGTAATCTTAAGTAAATGTTTAAAATATCCAAGTGTAATAAAAACAGAGCGTTTGGTTTCTTTTTGAAGGAGGTTCCAACACCAAGGGGCAGAGTAGCTAAAAACAAGTTTTGTAGCAATGTGTGGTATGGTGCACACTGCACAGTGTTATTGAGATTACAATTACAGTGATTCCAGATTAACAGGCTAGAGAGATACTATGGAGACGAAGCGTAATGCACAAGTGCTTGCAGTGTGCAGTTTCAAAAATATAAGCTATGGCAGAAGTTGATTAAGAATGTTATATATATATATATATATATATATATTCCATATATATATATATATATATATATATATATATATATATATATATATATATATATATTCCATCCCATGATACTGTTTTATTAGTTTATCTGACAAATAATCTATATAGACCAGGGCCCATATTGACAAAGCATTTTATCTTACCACCTAAATCACACTAAAAGATTTTAGCTAGGAGTTGTCTCTTAAGTTATTCACAAAGCCTTTCAGACCTACTCTTAGTAAGGAAAAATGACAACTCCTAAACTAAGAGTGAGTCTTCGTTGCTATGGATGACGTCATTGTTCATGCACAAACTTGACAGAAGTAACCACCTTGATTGGCTGATGATTGGAATCATTCCCGCGTTACAAACACCTCCCCTACGATGATGAGTGACAGGTGACAGGTCTGAGAATGCGTGCGCTACACAAGTAGTGCGTAGGACGTAAGATGATGAATAACTGAATAAAAAGCCTAAATGAATAAAGAGTAAGGCAAAACAAATAGCCTAGTAGCCTAATGAAACATACAGATTGATGCAGTATCTTTGCAACATTATTAAACTAATCTTTCACCATATGCCTAAGTTTGCAAAGAGGAGAACATTTTACTTTGAAACGTTACATTTAATTAACATGTTGAGTAGTTTTGGTTGTTGTTGGTGGTTATTGCCCTTAGTTATGCCTACAATGCAAAATTGTTCCCTCATGATTGGAATCTCCTGTAGCCGCATAAGCATTTCAAAACATTGCGACGTGAAATGCCACAAAAAACGGTTTGTGAATAGGTCTTAGTGACAGGGCTCTACACTAACATGTTTTTCCAGGAGCACTTGTGCGCCCAAGTTAAAAAATTTAGGAGCACAGACAAAAATTTGGGCGCACAGTCAGTTCTGTACTTAATTTACACATAATCTAACATTATAATGCAGCTAACAGTTAAACATGCCAGTGCACCAATTGCAAATATTAAGAATGACTGACAACATTTAGGCTACAGGAAACAGGATTTTAAAGATCAGTGCCTACTTTATTTTCAGTCTGTTCTATTTTCCTACATTTTGTTAATGTAAAATAATATAATACATTGCCATATTTGCATTTAGCCTGTATATCAAGTATCCTGCCAAATGTAGGCTAATTTATTTATTTGTGAATCCATCTGTAGCTAATCCAAATATGCCCATGGTGACCTATCTGACTGCATACTGCCTAATACTACTACTAAAACAGTCAATTTTCTCTTCCACAAAACCCAACATAGGCTAATCAAGTATATATGTTTTATACTTTTAGTTTTTATTTTAAATATATGCATTGATGGGGGCAGTAGGCAAACGTTAGGCCTACTTTGCACTTACACACACTCGGTGTAAACAAACAAGCATGCGTGGAAGCCTGGAGTTGTCAGTAGCGTTCTACCTTTGAATAAAATGGGAGTAGGCCTATTACGGGAGGCTACTTTTGTACCGGTTCGCTACAGCTATATTTTGCATATTGCAGCCAATACGTCAACTGGGCATAAAGGCATGTTAGGTTACCTTTCCTTCTCTCACTGCATTCTCAGAATCTCATCCTGTTCCTCCTATATCCAATGAATTCGGTGGATAGAAGAACTAATTTCTTCAATCTTTGCATCTTGGCTGGCTAGTCTAACTTTCTGCTTTTTTCTTGGATTTGATAGAAGCTTACTACTAGCGAGTCACAACGTGAAACTGCTAACGTTGATGGGAGGTGTAGTTTTTATGCTGCATTCGCGACGTGATTCTATGGTCTGCACCAGTAATGTTTCTCAATGTTGCGGTGTATTTTGTAGACAAACATTGACATGGTTAGAAGTCATTGGCACCAGTGCGCCTAAATATTTTTTTGCACTCGCACGGCATCATTTTTACTCGCATGTGCGAGTGAAATGGGCGCACTGTAGAGCCCTGTAGTGAGTTAGGAGTCCTCTCGGTTTCTTTTAAGCTGTCCCAGACTTAGGCGCTACTTTTAGGGCTAAAATGCTTTGTGACTCTTAGTAAAACTCACGCCCATGACTCAAGTGACACGCCCATTATTTTAGGAGTTTTTCAGATTTCACATGACTAACCCCAATTTCTCCAGTCTGCTGTTAGTGTGCTTCAGTCCAGCAGACAGCAGCTCCACTCCAGAATCCTCCAGGGGATTATCGCTCAGGTCCAACTCTCTCAGCAGTGAGTGTTCTGACTGGAGAACTGATGATATTTCCTTACAGGAATCTCCACTGAGACCACAGTCCTCCAGTCTACAATGAGGACAAATATATAGCCTTGTTATTCCAACTCCATGTTACATTAGTTTACTTTACTTTTCACTTTATGGATGCAGTTTTGCAGTGAGTTTGTTTTCACAATTTCCATAGAATACTGAAGGTCAAAACAGCCGTGTAATAAGTGTTTATATCACCCCTCATATTCAGAGTCTATTCAACGACTTCAGGTTGGTCAGAATTCATCACTGACACCCACGACTGATACCACCATACATGAAATATTTCTATATGTGCAAATAATCATATTCCAATTATTATGGGTACAACACATGCTTTCGCTGTGCTGAAACGTGGGTGCAAATAGTTTTATTGTTTTGAGTGTAAGATTTTTGTCGAAACTGCCGAATCAAATCTAACTGCAATATCAAAACAGACGTGACTGTCACTGGATGTGAGATTAAATATCAAATTCAGTTGACAAAATTGGTCATCACCAGAACAATCACTTTTACAATCTGGATGCTGTTCCTCATGTCTTAGTTGACAAAGATTAACCTGAGTCAAATTCCTTGTTTGTTTTACACAAACCCGGCCAATAAAGCTGGTTGACCATATAACAGACCAACAGATGTTCACATGACTAACCTCAATTTCTCCAGACTGCAGTTAATGTGCTTCAGTCCAGCAGAAAGCAGCTCCACTCCAGAGTCCTTAAGGGGATTCTGGCTCAGGTCCAACTCACTCAGCAGTGAGTTTTCTGACTGGAGAGCTGATGATATTTCCTTACAGGAATCTCCACTGAGACCACAATGTTTCAGTCTACAATGAGAGGACAAATATAAAGCCTTGTTATTCCAACTCCATGTTACATTGGTTTACTTTACATTTTACTTTATGGATGCAGTTTGTAGTTTTGCAATGTACACTGGGAGTACAAATATACCCGGACAGTCGAAGGTTTAGGCCCGCCTAGTCAGTTATATTTTTTCTTACATTTTCATATTGCAGAATAAAACTGGAGATCAAAAATATATGCAAACACACATTCCAGGTATCTAACTGGAGTTGGGACAAGAAAATACCAAGAGTGTGAAAAGCTGCTGTCACAGCAAAAGGTGGCAAAACATTTTGCTTTGTTTACACTTTTTGTGCCAACTATAAAATCCCATGTGGGATATTTCATAGTTTTGACCCTTCAGTTGTGGTCTACTATGTAAAAATGAACCAACAATTTAGTAGACGTGTCCAAACATTAACATAGTGTTACATGAGGTAACATTCAGTTTAAAGATACAGTTTGTTGTTTTAAGCTACAGCTCTCATGGTGTGATCTCCTTCTCTGTTGCTATGAAAGATCATGAGTGTAGCTCTGCTTAAGTCTCCAGTACCACTAAGTGTTTATATCACAAATCATTTCCAAAGTCTATTCAACAACTGTAGTTTGTTCAGAATTTAGCTGCCAGCTTTTAACTAAGACCCAGAGGTATGATCACATCACTCCAGGTTTAGTCTCACTGCAGTGGCTCCCAGTATGCTTAGACTTCAAGATTCTTCTAATTCTTTAAATCGAAATTACATCTCAATCTTGAACTTCAAACTTAAAGGTAGAATCAACGATGCCACATCCCCAATGTCACGCACGTCCAGCACACACACACACACACACACATATACAGTACCACACAAACACACACACATATACCACAAACACACACGTGCTAAACTACGTCGTCAACACTCTAATTTTAGGCTGCAGCCAGTTAAAAAGCCAGTTAAAAAACACATCAACACAATAGCCTACCTTAGAGCACCAGAGGATTACAATATAATATATAATATATCGATATTAATTTATATCCCGATACAAAAAGAGAGAATAATAAATATTCATGACAGCACACTTTATGCAGATTAGCCTATAGCCTAAGCCTACTATTTATATTACAACTCTACCTCTTTAATTCAGCTGTCTGGTTGAAGCCTGGAAATATTGTAGTCTACTGATTGGACTGTTCAGTTTCCCCATGTGTGTTTAAATGTCAAGGTAATACTTGTTGTTCTTCTCCATTTTGAGAAACATTGGTATTGAGATGATCAGTTAACTTGAATGCAAGAGTTTTAAACAAATATGTGCAGCATGCTAATGCGCTAAGCGAATTTAATAGTAATTTAGCTAGTCGTCTTCTATGAGTCCTTGCTTTTACGACTGTGAATGTTTTATTTGGATTGTGTTGGCTGAGTCACGCATGTCCACACACACATATTATATATTGTTTTTTTCAGAGTCTAGGCTATCCAGATCTGCCATCATTTCATGTAATAGTACGAGCATTGATTTTATTTTGATTTAAAAAAATAAAAACATTATGTGGCCTATAATTGTTTTTTTGGCTTTTAAAATACACTTTGGAACTACTCAGCCCCTGTGTGCGAACTCTCCTTTCTTCACTTGAGTATTACATTTTTTGGAGACTATACGCACCGGGCGACACTTCAATACTAGACAAAAGGTGCAGACACCACACTTCATCTTCGATTTTTAAAGAATTAAAATATATAAAGCGTATTATAAAAGTCCTTATATTTTGACATGTATCTCACCACAGCAAGCTCATAGCTTTACATGCATTTCATGTGTGTGTAGGGCAGACTGTCCTGAATCTGGCAATATCATTGGCATGGTGGAGGGATTCTCTGGGGCTGAGAAATTTACAGACATATGTGGTGTGTGCCTTACAGAAATAAATGCCATTTTTTATTTAGTGATTAAAAATGACCTTTTTGCGCTCCATATCTATGAAGTTATTATTTTGCTGTCACTTCATCTGTTTTATAACCCAGAAGGATGTACTTGGTATCAAATGATAGCTCTGTGTCTCCTCTTTCATCTGACATGCGTGGAATATCTATCCGATCACAGGTCCGCGAGTAATTCAAACAAGAGTAATGGGTGTGCAGCGTTGGTTTTTGTACATGACAACATTATTTTGCAGTCACTTCGTCTGTTTTCATAAGCCAGAAGGATCGACATACTTGGTGCCAATGGATAGCCCTGTGTCTCCTCCTTCATCTGATATGCTTGCCATATCTAGCGTTCACAGTTTCACGAGTAATTCAAACGAGAGTAATGGGTGCGCAAGTGAAAGCACAGAAGTATAGACTGTCAATATGATTTAATTTCATGATTTCTTTTAAATTTTTATACTTTAACGTACAGACAAGTGTGTGGTCTCGTTAGAAAGCCCCATTTATGCTCTGTAACGCAATAAAGGTTTCATCTTGCTGAAATGAACAGTTGTGTTTTTTGACGCAATCAATGCGTCAATCGAGTTCTAAGGGTTAAGTGGCTAATTGCTCTAACCTGTCCCTGTCCCTTTAATATTCCCCATTTAGGCCAATGCTGGCAGAAGGGATGGACACACACACACACATAAATTCTTAAATTAAAATGTGTGTTGTTCTTTGTTTTTGTCACTACACACACACACACACACACTGAACAAATACAGACACACACAGCGTGTTACTTACAGAGCTGAAGTGACTGCTGGCAGCACCTTCTGAAGAACTTCATCTGGACTAAGGAGTTCAGTCTGATCTTCCTCTGGTGTCTTTATGTACTTCTGCAGGTCAAACTCAGCCAGCTGCGCCTTTGTCATCTTCAACTCAAATGTCTTAGTCTTCCACTGTCCTGGTAAGAGTGTCTCTACATTCAGAGTTTCTAAGGGGATTTTGTGCTCCACTACAGCGTGGTGATTCAGCTCATTCAGACAGTAGAACAGGTTGATCCTTTTGTGTGGGCTCTTCTGATCTCTGATCTTCTGTTTGACATGCTGGACTGTTTGCTCGGAGTTATTTGATTGGCTGCTACTCTGTGGCAGTAGATGCTTTAAGCGATTCTGATTGGACTCCAGTGAGAGGCCCAGAAGGAAGCGGAGGAAAAGGTCCAGGTGTCCATTCTTACTCTGTAAGGCCAGGTCCACTGCAGTCTTGTGTAGGTCATGAAGTGTTGCAGCTCTGAACAGAGCAGAGAGCTGAGAGGTTTGCTGTTGGTCAGGCATGTTTCTCTGTCTGTTGCTGAAGCAGAGGAACACATACAGAGCTGCAAGAAACTCCTGGATGCTCAGATGCACAAAGCTGAACACTTTCCCCTGGTACCCAGCCTCATCTCTGAAGATCTGAGTACACACTCCTGAGTATACTGATGCTTCTGTGACATCAATGCCACATTCTCTCAGGTCTTCCTCATAGAAGATCAGATTGTCCTTCTCCAGCTGTTGGAAAGCCAGTTTCCCCAGTTTGTAAATCACCTCTTCATCTGTCTCTTTTCTCTCTGTGTACTTGACATTTTTTATGCCAGTCTGAATGAACAGGAAGTGTGTGTACATTTGAGTCAGAGTCCGTGGCATTTCTACTTTGTCTGATTTTTTTGATGTTTTCTCTACAACAGTGGCTGAAATCCAGCAGAAGACTGGAATGTGGCACATGATGTAGAGGCTCCTGGATGTCTTCAGGTGTGTGATGGTTCTGCTGGCCAGGTTCTCATCACTTATTTTCTTCCTGAAGTACTCCTCTTTCTGTGGGTCTTTGAATCCCCTTATTTCTGTCACCTGGCCCACACACTCAGGAGGGATCTGATTGGCTGCTGCTGGTCGTGCGGTGATCCAGAGGAGAGCAGAAGGAAGCAGATTTCCCTCGATGAGGTTTGTCAGCAGCACGTCCACTGAGGCTGGCTCTGTCACATCACAACACCTCGGGTTGTAGAGGAAATCTAGAGGAAGTCGACACTCATCCAGACCATCAAAGATGAACATGACTCTGTGCTCTGAACTGGTGAAGACTCTGGGATCTTTGATTTCTGGGAAAAAGTGCTGAATAAGATCCACCAGACTGAGTTCCTTCTCCTTCATCAGGTTCAGCTCCCGGAAAGGAAGAGGAAATATGAAGTGGACATCCTGATTGGCTTTTCCTTCCGCCCAATCCAGAATGAACTTCTGCACTGAGACGGTTTTTCCAATGCCAGCCACTCCCTTTGTCAGCACTGTTGTTCTGAGGGGTTTGTCTTGTCTGGACTCAAAGACTGTTCCCTTCTTTTTTCCCTTATCTTTTCTGCGTCTGTCCTCGTCCAGGAAGCGTTCTTTTCTGCGTCTGTCCTCTTCCAGGAAGCGTTTAAAGAGGTCACTGCATTTGATGGGTCTGCCTTGTTCTGCTTCTCTCCAGAATGCCGTCTCTATCTGTCTGACCTCATGCTCATCATTGACCTCTCCTCTTCCCCCCTCTATGATGTAGATGTCTGTGTAGATCTCATGGAGGAGTCTGGTGTCTCCCTGCTGTGCGATTCCCTCAATCAGACACTGAAACTTCTTCTGCAGGTGGGATTTGTGGAACTGCTGAAATCTGTGTGCAAAAACCAAAACACATGATTTAATCAAACCATTCAGAAACACACATGCATACACAGACATATGTACTTTAGTGAGCCAGTGTGATTGTGATGTGGGTAGACCCCACACATTTACACATTTACACATTCACACACACACACAAACACACACACACACTGAATAACTTCAGTTTCAGACCACGAGACCATTTAAACAAACAGGAGTTTTACATGAAATACAAAAACTAAATAGAATAGACATTCCTTTTTTCTGCAGTAGTTTATAATTGCTGCTAAAGTGACTTGCTTCATATCTCCCCTAAATGTTCTTCCCTCATGTGATTACTGCTGAAGTGACTTGCTTCATATCTCCCCTAAATGTTCTTCCCTCATGTGATTACTGCTGAAGTGACTTGCTTCATATCTCCCCTAAATGTTCTTCCCTCATGTGATTACTGCTGAAGTGACTTGCTTCATATCTCCCCTAAATGTTCTTCCCTCATGTGATTACTGCTGAAGTGACTTGCTTCATATCTCCCCTGAATGTTCTTCCCTCATGTGATTACTGCTGAAGTGACTTGCTTCATATCTCCCTAAATGTTCTTCCCTCATGTGATTACTGCTGAAGTGACTTGCTTCATATCTCCCCTGAATGTTCTTCCCTCATGTGATTACTGCTGAAGTGACTTGCTTCATATCTCCCCTAAATGTTCTCATGTGATTACTGCTGAAGTGACTTGCTTCATATCTCCCCTGAATGTTCTCATGTGATTACTGCTGAAGTGACTTGCTTCATATCTCCCCTGAATGTTCTCATGTGATTACTGCTGAAGTGACTTGCTTCATATCTCCCCTGAATGTTCTCATGTGATTACTGCTGAAGTGACTTGCTTCATATCTCCCCTGAATGTTCTCATGTGATTACTGCTGAAGTGACTTGCTTCATATCTCCCCTGAATGTTCTCATGTGATTACTGCTGAAGTGACTTGCTTCATATCTCCCCTGAATGTTCTCATGTGATTACTGCTGAAGTGACTTGCTTCATATCTCCCCTGAATGTTCTCATGTGATTACTGCTGAAGTGACTTGCAGTATATATACTTTTTGATCCCGTGAGGGAAATTTGGTCTCTGCATTTATCCCAATCTGTGAATTAGTGAAACACACTCAGCACACAGTGAACACACAGTGTGGTGAAGCACACACTAATCCCGGTGTAGTGAGCTGCCTGCAACAACAGCGGTGCTCGGGAGCAGTGAGGGGTTAGGTGCCTTGATCAAGGGTACTTCAGCTGCTTCCTACTGGTTGGGGCTCGAACCAGCAACCCAACGGTTACAAGTCCGAAGCGCTAACCATTAGGCCACGGCTGCCCCCAATCAAGTAAAGTGCTGCAGTAATCAAGTAAAGTACATAGTTACTGTCCACACCCACTTACACCAGGGTTCATACACCTATTCCAAGATCAAATTCAAGTTCTTTTCAAGCCAATTTTCTGTTTGTGTGTGTGTGTGTGTGTGTGTGGAATCTACAAGATCTAGATCAGGAATCTAAATTGACTATCGTACGTGTGTGTGTGTGTGTGTGTGTGTGTGTGTGTGAGCACGCCATGCGAGTGCGTACATGTTTGTGTGTGTGTGTGTGTGTGTGTGTGTGTGTACGAGTCTATGTAGGTGTTAAGAGTGTGTGGGTACAGGTGTGTGCGTGTGTGTGTCTGTGTGTGTGTAGCGGGGCTCTACAGTCAAAATGTTGAATGAACTGTCTGGGGCGGGGTTTGTGCATATGTGTGTGTGTGTGTATGCTTGTGGGACGTTCCTCCACAGGTGCTGCCGATAATGGAGACAATTGACAGGACCCGTGATTGGTGGCTGGAGGGGATAAAAGCCGACCGGGCCCTCTCATCGAGGCGTTCCCTTTGTCTGCAACAGGCGCCCGGACCCCACGAGAGCAGAGACGTCGGGATTACCGCTTCTGACTTCCCAGCTACAACGGCGAATTGACCAAACATCCGCTCGGACACAATGAGGGCCGCGAAAGGATTATCCAACGCACCCGATTCTTCACGTGAAGGAAAGTAGTTGTGCCGTTGTCTTGTGAATGGTTTTTTACCCCGCGATTTATTGTGGATACTCTGCTGATTCACTTCCTCCTCCTCGCAGTTCCGGGTGGAGTGCCGACTGTTGACATTCAAGAAGGAGCACTGGCAACGAGAGGTGCGAGCTACCCTGCTTCAGTGCGAGAGGCAAAGAGGCCGAGGCGGCGGCGACTTCCTGGTTCCGTGTTGTGGATTACGAACTGTGGGCTGGGTTGTGAGTGGTTGCTGGACTATTCATTCATCCTCCGTACAAACAATTGTGTGTTATTAGGTTGGCTATAGTTAAGATAGAATGTTGGGCTGCTCGCTACAGTTTCTTTAGAAGTGTGTGCAGGGTGGGGGAATCCATTGTGTGAACAGGACTTTAACGTAGTAGCAATTAACTGTGTGTGCATGTCACCCGTTGGATTATAGTGTTGTGCTAGTTCGATTGAATACTTCCACTACTTACATTTGTGGCTATTCCACCCTTGTTTTCACAATAGTGTGATCTTTTGTGTGTGCGTGTGATGTGATTTGTGCACAAGTGTGAATCACTAGTAATAGGCCTATCTGCGTTAGAGTAACTGTGACTATAGGACTTTTCTCCCCTCTAAAGGGGGCCAGACCTTCCACACTGGGTTAAAGTGGTGTTGGGCATTTAGCCATCTCCACTCATTATCTATAGAGCTTTCGCACTGGATTGAAACAGTAGTGCTTAAGGGCCTGCTCTTAGCTATAGCTACTATTCTTAGATTTTCCACACTGGTTTGAAGCAGTAGTGTTTAGCTACTTACACTTAACTAGCTACTAGCCCTAGATCTTCCACACTGGTTTAAAGCAGTATTGTGTAGTTGCTTGCACTTAACTAGCTGCTATCCCTAGATTTTCCACGCTGGCACATACATATACATATACAGATATATATATATATATACATATATATATATATATATATATATATATATATATATATATATATATATATATATATATATATACACACATATACATATAAATATACATATATATATACACATATACATATAAATATACATATATACACATATACATATACATATACACATATATATATATATATATATATATATATTAGTGTTGTCACAATACCAAAATTATGACTTCGATACGATACCTGCCATAAATATCACGATGCTCGATACTGAAACGATACTACGGCGAAATCCTAAGATATCTGGAAAAGAAAGGACTCATGCCTCCTCCAAGTGTATTGAGTCATTTGTGTTTAATTCGGTGCACTTTTGTAGTGTGCAGGTCAATTCTGGGTTTTAAACTTCCTACATAATTATTATTTTTATAGTCAGTAAAATAGTAGGCCTACTTTGTGTGATTAAGTCCTTTATTGTTTGTCATAGTTCATTTGTTGTGTTGTGTTTTGGCAATAAAGTAGCTTTAAATAGCCAAACTATGCTAGATCAAGGTCAGTGTTGAAATTACTGCATGCAAATCACTTAATGCTACAGTATGCAGAGAGGCCTAATCTTTAGGCCATCTGATGTACAGTATAGGCTACCCTAGGCCTTCCCGTGTTCATGGGATTTCTTTGACAGTTGCAAAGGGTAAAATGTGAGGATAGTCTTCTTTGCGCCCAGTGTACAAGTACGACGTTCCAACCACTCAGGCAGAGGCGTATCAAGCTTTTTAAAAGTGTGGGGGTTGTGGGATAGGAAAATAAAACAACCTGGCCAAACGATAAATAACTCCCTACAGGGATGTTGTAAGTATTTTCTGAGAGGGGTGCGGACTATATTGGTGGCCATTTTTCTTACATTTCTCCCCCGAAAAAAAATTGAGAATCTGATTGCTAAACACACCATTTTAATGCAGATTGGGAGGGACAGAAGAAGCAGCGCCTACATGATCTACCTGCTATCACTTCACTATTTGACACTACCCTACATGGAGACATCTCATGTTATAAATCAAGAAATCATTTCAGAAATTATGTTTTGTGCATATGGGTTAGCAGGCTACAATCAATTGCCTAACAGACAGCAGCCTAATTTCGAGGTATCAATACCTATTAAATAAATGTAAAGGACACAGAATAGTGACAGAACTGTAAGCTCAAATTCAAAAACGTTTGAAGACTACCCAAACATATGCAAAGGGAATATAAATAAATTGTGTTACATATACTGTAGCCAGCTTAATTAATGTCAATTTAAAGATTATGATTAGCCGTTTCTATGGTTTTTCCATTGATAGTTATAGGAAGCCACGTTGTTGTTTAAACTATTGTTGCTTCTAGCCCACTTTTACCTCCAGTTTCACTTGCTGCAGGGGCCTTTTACATTGCATGAGCTCATAAAGCGTTCTATTGAGTTCTACATGCTAGAAATCTTAGCTCTTCAGATGTATAACTCAAATGTGTCTTGACGCCGCCGTATGTAAGATCAAAATAAGATGTTCTAAATGGAACGAGATCGTATTTTAGACATTAAGATCTCCAGTAGATGTAGCACTACGACACACATTGACAGTGAAATGCAATTAACAGTCAAATAGGCTAAGACGTTCTAAATGGAACGCGATGTAATTAAGCTGTTCAGATCTTTTCCAAGCGTCTTGGAGACGTATGTGTGCTGACTGGGCTATGTCTATATAGTTGATCACACCAAATTAATGAGTATTTCTGATTGGGTAAACTTTTAGCCTAGTTTATTTTTTTCTCAGTCCGCGGTCCCATACAATTCAATCTTGCTGCAAATGATCAGACGTGTGAAGCACGGGCATAACTTAATTTCGCTGCTCGCGGGACCAGTAGGTTAATTGTTGAGGAGGACCATAGTTTGAGAAAAGCTGCAGATCATCGACAGAGAAAGCATAATGCTCTGAGAACAGTAGCCTGTTCTTTCTGCAGAAACAACAAGTGCCTTGGTGCGCGCACCACTGCTTTCACTTATTGACTCCCTGTCAGTCAGACAGTGAATTTTGGTTTACTAAATTAGCATAATGCGGTAACAATTATCATTTCAATTCTACCTGAAATCTGCTCACTGCAGACGTTATAATGCAGACCCAAGCAGCAGCACAGCCTTGAACGATGCACACTTTGAATTTGATCAGAGCGGCTCTGGTTCATCACTGGCTAACTTGATGTGATTGGCTGGATGACCGTTCAATCAAATCAACAGACCTATTTGTGTCTCTCTGTGTGTGCGTTATGGTAGATACAGTTCCAACTCTTTACGGGAGTGTTTATTTCCATATTTTACTTTCATTTTAATCTGACAAAAAGTGTGGGGGATAGAATCGTGTTCCAGCAAAAGTGTGAACGTTATAACACCCACATCCCCCACGCTTGCTACGCACCTGCACTCAGGTCTTCGTCAGATAGGCCTACACCATTACCTGTTGCAATATATCTGTGTGCATTACAATATGTCTATTTTTTTGATAACATGATTTGCTACCACGTAACAATAAGCCGCTATTATTATTAGGACTCAACACGCTTTTATGGTAATATATGCTGTGGGCTTTAATTAGCGCATTTCGGGTAGCCTATCCTACATCTGGCCAATAATTATTGAACAAATTGCAGTCTACATGCCATGACATTACCAGTAGTACTGACCGAACATGAAATAGATTGTTTGGTAGTGTTGGTAATGTTATTCTGGCATGAACATTGCGCCTTCATCATGTTAGCACCCTATGATTACAGCTCGTTATGTCTCGTCAAAATTCATTGATGAAGGAAGGTTCGCTTTATCCCAGAGAACCATGCTCGTTTCACTTAGGCTAGACTAAAACAGAAGAGAAGAACTTGGCACTAACCATGTAGTTGTGTTTTCTATAGCATATTCGTTAACCTGTCGTTCTTTGAACTCTTTAAAAATGTTGGGATATATGTCTGCGAAGTGTTTAGCCAAGTTCCATGCGTAGCATACTGCTTTTAAATGACTGAAACATATTTTACAAACGGGCCTCTGTGTACCTGATGGCTTGCCTTCACTATTCGCGATGTATCCGAAATAGTTCCAGATTTCACATCACCTTTTGTTTTATCCACAAGGCCGAGGACTGTCGGCAAAGAACTATGTTGACGCGTTGCTCGCGCTTCCACTTACTCAGAGCTGCCTGTTTGACACATCCACTTGCCTAGATGCGTGCAGGAGCAGTGAGAGCAGCAGTTCACACAGACACAGAATGTTATTATTTTAATAAAGTATCAATTCTAAAAAACGCCGGGAATCGATCGCTTTTTATGATACCTTTTTAGTATTGATAATAATCGTAACACTAATATATATATATATATATATATATATATATATATATTTTATATATATTTTTTTATATATTGCTTTTTAATATTGTAATAAAGCTGAGTTGTATATATTCAGTGTATCTGTTGTTGTACCTCAAGGGTCAGTAGCATAATTCCTGCTCCCGTTACATGTGTACGAGTCTATGAGTAGGTGTGTGTGTGTGTGTGTGTGTGTACACACGAGTCTATGAGTAGGTGTTAGGCTGAAATGCATGTGACTGACATGTCTACAGACTGATAACTACTCACTTTAGACCTGATGGAACTGGTTCACTGCTGAAGTCGGGAATAATATCCATGGACCGATCACTCTTCATGGACACACAGCTGGGCACTGGAGATGGAGGTCTGTGTGTCTGTGGGCTGGTTACATAAAGAGACACAAGAAACTGAATAACATCAACTCATTCCTCTGCGGAGTGATTGCATTTGTTCACACTTAAAGTAATATTACAACAACACATGCTCCATTTTAGAATTAATCTCTCTTTCACACACACATACACACTATACTCCTAATATCATATCTGATAGTTTTCTATAACACATATATCTCTACATGGTGTCCACCATTTAGAATAGGTAAGACCTTTCCATCTCATTTCCTGTGTGTGTGTGTGTGTCTGTGTGTGTGTGAGCACAAGTCTATGAGTAGGTGTGAGGTGTGTGTGTGTGTATGTGTGTGTGCAAGTGCGGTGAGCAAGACCGGCAAGTGCGCGCATGTGTGTGTGTGTAAATTAGTCTATGAGTGTTAGGGGTTAGTGTGTGGCAACGCGTGTGTGTGTGTGTGTGTGTGTGTGTGTGTGTGTGTTAGAGGGTGACAATTTTCCGGGACTCCCGCGGGTCACGGTATTCCCGCGGGAGTCCTGCGGTACGGGAGTCAATTTCACTGTTGGTAACGTGATGGGGACGGGACGGGCAGAAATGAATGGGAGTGGGCGGGAGGGGAACAGAGCCGGATATTAAATTAAAACATGCAGTGAGTGCACCCAAAGATTGCAAGACATTTCTAGAAAAGAGAACCACTTACAACTCACAATACATTTGTTGATTGACTACTGCTAGCCGCAGAGTAGCCTATCAGAGCAATACAAAGCAGCTGCCCTGTTCACAAGCCAATCAATCAGCGTCAGCGACTACACCGAAAACTGAAGGTGTTTTCTATTGCCATATCAACGTTAGCTAATTGCTAACGTTATCTGAGATGCTAGTTTTTGTAAAGGCAGGAATAAACACACATGGTAACAAAATCAATCGAAACATGTGTAGCTTTACTCAACACATTAACACTATGATTCAGTGTAATTGTCAAGTTGTATGGCTCACTGTGTTCAAAGTCGATCTTAATAACCCTTGTCACCTCGACTATGTGGTGGTTGTTATGGGAAACTAGGCAGCTTTACTGTAGGGAAGTTCGCGAGATTGGAAAGAAGAAATAGCGTAAACTTTACATGTCCATTTAAATTATAGCCTAATGTAATGCACTTTGTGCGTTTTCAATCCGAAATAAGATGGAATGTGAGGAGACTGTTATTAACTTTAAAGAGGCCTATCTACAATTGAAACTATCTGCAGCCTATGACGCAAATAAGCCTTATGTCCTGTTCATGGATGTCTGCTTTTATTTAGCCTATTGTTGACAGCAGGTTTTTTTTACAATATAAAATGATACTTTCTAGATTTTCGAATGGGCCATGTTGAAGAGCTGATGTCCGTTATTGTTTGTGCAAATATAGACTGATTCATGTCCCTTGCATTTTGCAACTGTGAGGTCCATGGTAGGCGCCCGACAGAAATATTGTTTCATTTTGCGAGTGATATCCACGCTCTGGCAGTGTTCACCCTCGTTTCAGAGATTCTAAATGCAACAATGCACAGAGGGAGTTCCTAAGCTATATAAGGTATAAACTAGGCCTATTGCACAACATAAATTGTCACTATGCTGGCGACACAAATAAAATCTCTTACGATCCACCCTTTGGGAACCAGTGCTTTAGACAACATAGGGTACGAAACGGGAATGGGACGGGATTCGGGAGCCTATCTCTCGGGATTTTTTCAGGACAGGACTTTTTTGGGGGGGCAGTAACGTGATCGGGACATGACGGGAGTATTTGTGTGGGCTCGGGATGGGACGGGAGCGACAATTGATTTCCGGGTCACCCTTGTGTGTGTGTGTGTGTGTGCGCGAGTCTATGAGTAGTTGTTAGGTGTGTGTGTGTGTGTGTGTGTGTGTACGAGTCTATGAGTAGGTGTGAGGTGTGTGTGTGTGCGTGCGTGTGAGCGCGCCGTGCGAGTGCGTACATGTTTGTGTGTGTACGAGTCTATAGTAGGTGTTTACGTGTGTGTGTGTGGGTACGTGAGTGAGTATGTGTGTGTGTGTTTTCATTTGCTCTTTCAGATCACTTGCCATGCTGAAATGCATGTGACTGACATGTCTACCGACTGATAACTACTCACTTTAGACCTGATGGAACTGGTTCACTGCTGAAGTCGGGAATAATATCCATGGACCGATCACTCTTCATGGACACACAGCTGGGCACTGGAGATGGAGGTCTGTGTGTCTGTGGGCTGGTTACATAAAGAGACACAAGAAACTGAATTAGGTGTGTGTGTGTGTGTGTGTGTGTGTACAGGTGTGTGCGTATGCGTGCGCTCGTGTGTGTGTGTGTACGAGTCTATGAGTAGGTGTGAGGTGTGTGTGTGTGCGCTCCATTTTAGAATTAATCTCTCTTTCAGACATACACACACACACACACACACTATACTCCTAATATTATATCTGATAGTTTTCTATAACACATATATCTCTACATGGTGTCCACCATTTAGAATAGGTAAGACCTATCCATCTCATTTCCTGTGTGTGTGTGTGCGCGTGTGTGTGTAGAGGTGTGTGTGTGCGTGTCTGTGTGTACGAGTCTGAGTAGGTGTGAGGTGTGTGTGTGTGCGTGTGTGTGTGTGTGCGCGTGCGTGCGCGCCGTGCGAGTGCGTACATGTTTGTGTGTGTGTGTACACGAGTCTATAATAGGTGTTAGGGGTGTGTGGGTACATGAGTTAGTATGTGTGTGTGTGTGTTTTCATTTGCTCTTTCAGATCACTTGCCATGCTGAAATGCATGTGACTGACATGTCTACCGACTGATAACTACTCACTTTAGACCTGATGGAACTGGTTCACTGCTGAAGTCGGGAATAATATCCATGGACCGATCACTCTTCATGGACACACAGCTGGGCACTGGAGATGGAGGTCTGTGTGTCTGTGGGCTGGTTACATAAAGAGACACAAGAAACTGAATTACTGCGTGCGTGTGTGTGTGTGTGTGTGTGTGTGTGTGTGTACAGGTGTGTGCGTATGCGTGCGTATGCGTGCGCTCGTGTGTGCACGAGTCTATGAGTAGGTGTGAGGTGTGTGTGCTCCATTTTAGAATTAATCTCTCTTTCAGACATACACACACAGGAAATGAGATGGAAAGGTCTTACCTATTCTAAATGGTGGACACCATGTAGAGATATATGTGTAAGCTATATAAAACCATCAGATATAATATTAGGAGTATAGTGTGTGTTACCGGTGTGTAGAGGTGTGTGTGTGTGTGTACACGAGTCTATAATAGGTGTTAGGGGTGTGTGGGTACATGAGTTAGTATGTGTGTGTGTGTGTTTTCATTTGTTCTTCAGATCACTCCCCATGCCGAAATACATGTGATCGACATGTTCAACGACTGATTAACCCACACCACTTTAGACCCGATGGAACTGGTTCACTGCTTTAGTCGGTGTGTGTGTGTGTGTGCGTACACAGGTGTACATCGATGCTATAAAAGATAAGTACCGGTGCACGAAGTCTATGAGTAGGTGTGAGGTGTGTGTGCTCCATTTTAGAATTAATCTCTCTTTCAGACATACACACACAGGAAATGAGATGGAAAGGTCTTACCTATTCTAAATGGTGGACACCATGTAGAGATATATGTGTTATATAAAACTATCAGATATAATATTAGGAGTATAGTGTGTGTGTGTGCGCGTGTGTGTGTGTAGAGGTGTGTGTGTGTGTGTGTACACGAGTCTATGAGTAGGTGTGAGGTGTGTGTGTGTGTGTGTGTGTGTCCGTGGCGGCAGGAGCGCTAATGTGAAACATGTTTGTGTGTGTGTGTGTGTGTGTGTGTGTGTGTGTACGAGTCTATGAGTAGGTGTTAGGGGTGTGTGCTGGGCACTGGAGATGGAGGTCTGTGTGTCTGTGGGCTGGTTACATAAAGAGACACAAGAAACTGAATTACGTGCGTGTGTGTGTGTGTGTGTGTGTGTGCACGAGTCTGAGTAGGTGTGAGGTGTGTGTCCGTGCGTGTGTGTCCGTGCGTGTGAGCGCGCTGTGCGAGTGCGTACATGTTTGTGTGTGTGTACGAGTCTATGAATAGGTGTTAGGGGTGTGTGGGTACGTGAGTGAGTATGAGTGTGTGTGTGTGCATTTGTGTTCTCATTTGCTCCTTCAGATCACTTTCCATGCTGAAATGCATGTGACTGACATGTCTACAGACTGATAACTACTCACTTTAGACCTGATGGAACTGGTTCACTGCTGAAGTCGGGAATAATATCCATGGACCGATCACTCTTCATGGACACACAGCTGGGCACTGGAGATGGAGGTCTGTGTGTCTGTGGGCTGGTTACATAAAGAGACACAAGAAACTGAATAACAACTCATTCCTCTGATGATTGCATTTGTTCACACTTAAAGTAATATTACAACACCACATGCTCCATTTTAGAATTAATCTCTCCTTCACACACACACACACTATACTCCTAATATCATTTTTTCATAGTTTTCTATAACACATATAGGTCTGTGTAGTAGGCAATGTTCCCTCTAATTATTTTCAGCACTGAGCAAATATTTTGTTTTCGGAGCCCACATTTCAGCACTGTGAGCAAATTTGCAACCACGCGACCTGCCGAAAATTACCACGAGCCTGCGTTAGCCATAGGGAATTCAAAGAGATGACCGCAAATGCATCAATATGTCTAAAAAGGTTGATATTTATTCAATATCCTTTATAATGGTTGGACTTGGACTCATTTTAATGATGGTTTTACCAGTCAGTTTAGTTGAACTTAAAGGATCTTTGGTTGAACTTCAATAAGGTTTAGAGAGGTAATGCCTGGTTCACTGGTTATGACTGATAATGATCATTATATAAGTATCCAAGGTGTTTAGTAATTTCTCAGAAGGTAGGTACAACATTTAAGTGGAACTTCATTGAAAGAAAAATGCTAATGCAGTGCTTATTAAATTGACATGGTGTCATTTTTCCTAAAGGTAGCCTAAACAATTTTATAACTGGAGTGGTTTGCAACAAACTAGGCTACAAAACAGGTCATTTGAATTTCATTGAGGGAGATAGGCCTATCTGGCTATGTGGCTCATCTTGTCAGGTGCGGTACCTGATGCTTCAGTAAAGAAGCCACTCCTTTAAAAGTCTGCCCAACATTAAAGGTTGTATCGGTCACAGGTCTAGAGGAACACTAGTGCAGGAGACAGAACTTCTTTCCAGTACAGGACACAACGTTCACAAAGTTTCACAGGTAAACTGGTCTTCCATAATAAACACAAGCAGTCATCACGGGTAAATAAATCAGATCTTCGAAATTCATCACAGGTGAGTTTCACAGGTAAACTGGTCTTCCATAAAAAACACAAGCAATCATCACAGGTAAGTAAATCAGATCTTCGGCATCAAATGCCAGAACCCAAACAGTCTTAGCAGTCAACAATAATTAGGTAACTCAGTCCTTCCACAGGTATTCCGAGATAACTTAAAACTCCATAACTGAGGAAACAAGAGTTCGTACAGACCCAGTGCCGGGGCAATCCAAAAATAGTCAGAGGACAGCGTCAGGGATAATTCCAGAAGGGCAAGGGCAGAGGCAGCAAGGCAGCAAGGCAGCAAGACAGCAAGACAGCAAGACAGCAAGACAGCAAGACAGCAAGACAGCAAGACAGCAAGACAGCAAGACAGCAAGGAATATAGTCCATGAGAATCCACCATGACCGAGCACAGAAGCACAGCCAGCATGGGCTTAAGAAGGGCACACAATGAGCTGCAGGTGATCTCCTTGATCACCTGCCACCGGGTTTCCCAGAGAGTTAGGCAGGGGCTTGCCCTGCCCTGAGTGACTGGGGTTCCCCAGGCTGGCCCCCAGGGGCTTGGTGGACCCGGCGGCCTCTCCTGGCCGACCGAGGCATGACAGTATCAGCGATTTCAGGCACAAAAAGGCCCAAACATAAATTATCAAATTCATCTAATCTTTCCTAACGATCCGCTAGCCGTCAAAAAAACGCGTCTCTGTAGTCAGCCTAGGCTCTGAGATCTGTACACAAAAACAATTGCTACCAACAAGTGTTGGCAACCACTCAAAGGCAAAATAAAGTGTTCCAACCAAAAACCGACCAAATTGCGCGTTTAGGAGTTTCAATTGCATGGGAGGGAGGGGAAGGGAGTAGCGAGCTAGCTCTCTGTTTTGTTTGAACATCAACAGATGTGACGTTCAGCCGCAATCGCTGATACAGCCTTTAAGCACCATCTGAAGTAAACATACCATTTTGCATGGTCTGCGTAGAACTGGGTAATGGCATCAAGGATGTTTTATGCAGGGCATCCTGAAAATGGAATGATTCCAGAAAAAAACTGTCTTGTAACTGAAATCAGTTTGCTTCCGAAACATAATGTAGGCTAAAGCACAAGCATCGTGCCATATGATCGTGTATCCTGAACTGATAACATGGACATGTTGGTGTTGCTATCATCACATTGTCGATTAATAATTGTATTTGTTCAGGGTCGGATCGTGCTCTCTGAATTCGTCTCTCTCGGGATTTATTCGTTTCGGGGAGAATTTGATAGATAGAGTTCCCATGTCTAAGTCTTAATGTTTTCAATGCGTCTACATGGACTTTCTGTGTGTCAGATAACGCTTTAGGAAATCAAGCTTCTACTCAGACCAAGTTTTCCCATGAGCGAACTCTCCTTTTGCTTTTGACTCCGAGCAGAATTTGCAGATCACGCCACTCCTTTCGTAAATATGTCTGAAAGTTTTTTCCTACCTGGAACATCTTTTGTGTCAGATTGGAGTAATTCCTATAGTTCATCACGATTAATCACATATTTTATCGCATGATTAAAATTCTATTATTTTGCATTTCTGAACTTTCCAGGAGTCCATGTTAACAATATAAAGCAATTATTGTGTATCTTGATTAGGATTCAAATGAAAGCAAAGCAAGTTACTTCATTAACTTAACTTTTAAGATTTAGTCTATTTGATTATTTCAAATCAAATTTCAAAAGATGTGCAGCAGACCTGAGGCAACACAATATATTCTTCAGAAATATAGCTAATAAAGGGCATAAAACACATAAACATGAGTGCAATGCCATTTTATAGGCCTACAGTCTATGGTGTACTGTCACTTGCCACACACATCAGCGCCGAAGTTTTTAACAGGCAAACACTGGATGAACAATGGATTTTATGGAGCCGTCGACCAAATATAACTGAATCGGATTTACACGGGCGGCAAAGTGCGATGCTGGTGTGCAGAGTTGTATTGAAAAGAATGGAATCTAATGTACAGTAAATGAATGTTGAAAGCAGAGTGCATCGCACTCACGTCGGCATCGGTGTCCACAGCAATTTAAAACACCATTCAGCTGACTGGGAGTTCAGAACTGCGTTGGTGTTCATTGTACGAATCTACTCTTTGGCGCTCGTAGTTCCCAAACAAGTGTCTACAGCATGCCTTTACACGTAGCCTACTAAAGGCGATCATCATAAAGATAGGCTACATTTAATCTGCATCACGTCCCATTTTAGCGGAAAAAAAGTTAACATACATATATCATTGATTCTAATGGGAAAGACAGATAGCCTAATCACACCTTGACGTTACATCTAGTTATTAATTTACAGGCCATTCAATAATTTTACTAACACGGCAGTTATAAAGAATTATGTGTATGTAACTTTACTCATGTCGAAAACGATGTAGGCTACATTACAACCCATTCAGCACGTACTAGCTACACTTACCATAACTCATGTAAAACGGTTAGCTTGCTAGCTAGCTAACTGCGGAACTTCAGTATAACAGGCATAGCCAATTATCTCAACTAGTTGTAGGAAAAAGGCTACGTTCATATTACAAGTGATAGAATGAATGCGTGACTTAAGTTTAGTTGATGTTATGACATGTAAAGTTAAGCTTGCCGAACTTAGTTATAGTCAGCCACGGGCAGTTTGACTGTGCCTACTGTACATTCGTGACACTCCTGTTAGTAGGCTAAACTGGAAAGAGCAAAAAATAGGAACATAATGGTCACATTAATCCCATAAACACAGAGATAACTCCAACCTTATTTTGTGCCTTTTATTCACGTTTGTTTCAAGATTTAGCAAGTATAACCCCTTTTCGCTCCCCACTTCTATGCAGCATAGGTTTCCATTATCCAAACAGCTCCCTATCCCCTAAAAGGGGGCGTGTACATGTAGCACGGTCTAGCTAGATCCAGTGTGGTTTTGTAGTTGTTCTAACATTACTAGTTGTTGCAACAGCTTGTGAAAAAACTACAAAGTTTGTTACACCAAAAAGAACGTTAATCTTGCGATAAAAAAATTGACGCCGTTAAAATTAAAAAACGTTGCCGTTAATAACGCGTTTAACTGACAGCACTAGTTTAAACGTTAGGCAGACCTTTTCTGGAGCATCTGTTTTGCCTTTCTTTTCGCCATGGTAGCCTACTACATAACTGGAGCAGGGCCCGCCTAGAGTAGCCTAAAGGATACTTTGTATGTAAACATTCTAACTTAGGCTACATCCGGCTTGGTTGTCAGACATGTCAGTATTTTAAATGTTTATTACCTAGCCTACATCGCCGTTGATGCTCAGATGTTTAACCCCTGAAAAAAAATTGTTTGTGCGGTCTGAAAAATGTGTGCGGTCTGAAAAATCTATTGCGCGGACACTTCGACTGGTCTGTGCGGCCGCGCGCGCAGCTTAGAGGGAACATTGGTTGTAGGCCTAAACAAATACACAAATAATAGATGCAAATATATTATTATTATTATTATTACTATTATTATTTGTCTGTTTTCTTACCTCTGAGGCTCACAATCATGGTCCTCTTTTTCACACGAACTCATTTTAGCCAAACACACTCTGTTTACTGGGATCCCCTGATCTTACACTGGAGAATGAGAGAGACGGACCAACATAAACAAATCAGAGTAATGGGATACACATTGCACACATGCACATCTGTTCTGCACAGTAATCCATGGCTAAGAATGAACAAGTTTAATAAAGGTAAACAAAATGTTATATTATGGCAAGGCCAGGCAAAACAGTTTTATTTATATAGCACATTTCATACACAGGGCAGCTCAATAGGCTTTCCAGTGTTGATTATGCTAAAAATAGAGATTGAAGCTGTGACAGAGTGAGGTAATATAACACGAGAAAATGTTAAAGGACACAAACAATCAGACAGGGGTGAAAACATGAGCTCCTTGGTGGAGGTCATACCATATTATACTGGTAATGGAGATTCAGGCATGATGGCAAGTGAAAGAATAGCCTGGGCTTATAAAAATTGGATAAAATTAAAGAACACAGACCACCTTATTTAAAGATTGCTCAGGAGCTGGGATTACTCCATTGATGTAGTATGTGATGAGATCAAACTCTCAATACACTTGCTTAAAATGAGTTGCATATAACAACCTGTGTAAGTTGTTATAGGCCGTATTATGCTTTCATTCAATGAATGTAATATATTTAAAAATATTTCAAAACAATGTATCAATTAGTTTCCACAAAATTCACCAGAAGTCATTTAAGCGGTTATTTTTCAAAATGTTCGGCACGGAGGAGCATGCCCCTAGCCTAGAAATCTAGACGCACCCTAGCGGCAGCAAATTAATTTGCTCAGCCTGTACGTCTAGTATCGAACCATAGGAATTTCTATTGGCTTAACACCGGGATGTTCTCCAATCACAGCTCTATTTAGCTAGAGAGTCTTAAAGGCGGGCTTAACAGGATAACGACAGTCCTGCGACGGTGAACAACAAGGAAGGTGGCTATGGCGAACGAAGAGCGGTTGTTTGAATCGGCGTTGGCGTCAACTTTGGAGGAGTTGGACTTGTGCTTTTCTTTGAAAATAGAGCAACACAATGCATTTAAGTCATTCCTTTCGAAGAAGGATGTATTTGCCGCTTTGCCGAATCGGATCACGGATATGATCGTGTAGCTGGCCTATTGCATGCCTAGGCAGTTTGAAAGACAATTCTCTGCCCGCACCTTGGATTAAGCAGGTGAATGATTCGATTCCAGACTATACATTTCAATGATATAGGATGGCCCGCCAGGCTAGCATGCCCCCGAATCCCTCTATCATTTGGGAGGCCCAAAAGTATTGAATGTTATGGCGCCCAAATTCTCCAGCAGCAAATAATTAGCATTTTTGTAAAAAGTGACCACTTATTTTGAATGGCAAAATATGTGAGTGTAACGGGAGTGTTTTGACCTCCCTTAAATCTACTCTGCTTTGTGTTTTGTTGTTAAATCAATGATATAAAAAGCCACGTGACAACTGAATTGGATCTTACAGCATTTATTGGTCAGTGTAACATGCGTGCTCTCAAGATGCATGATCCAAAGAGAGAGAGAGAGGAGGGCGGACTGCCCCAAGTTCAAGTTCATTTTCCCGGTGTTCCAGTTTAGATGGTGAGCAGGTTAACTTGTAATATTTGCTGTGATAAAATCGGTGAATATTCAACAAGACCCTGCCTACTTGTTAACAACGCTGTGAATATTCAACAAGACCCTGCCTACTTGTTAACAAATATTCAACAAGACCCTGTGAATATTCAACAAGACCCTGCCTACTTGTTAATATTCAACAAGACCCTGCCTACTTGTGACTATTCAACAAGACCCTGCCTACTTGTTAACAGCGCCAGAATATTCAACAAGACCCTGCCTACTTGTTAACAGCTGTGAATATTCAACAAGACCCTGCCTACTTGTTAACAGCGCTGTGAATATTCAACAAGACCCTGCCTACTTGTTAACAGCGCAACAAGAATATTCAACAAGACCCTGCCTACTTGTTAACAGCTGTGAATATTCAACAAGACCCTGCCTACTTGTTAACAGCGCTGTGAATATTCAACAAGACCCTGCCTACTTGTTAACAGCGCTGTGAATATTCAACAAGACCCTGCCTACTTGTTAACAGCGCTGTGAATATTCAACAAGACCCTGCCTACTTGTTAACAGCGCCAAGAATATTCAACAAGACCCTGCCTACTTGTTAACAGCTGTGAATATTCAACAAGACCCTGCCTACTTTGTTAACAGCGCCTGTGAATATTCAACAAGACCCTGCCTACTTGTTAACAGCGCTGTGAATATTCAACAAGACCCTGCCTACTTGTTAACAGCGCCAGAATATTCAACAAGACCCTGCCTACTTTGTTAACAGCTGTGAATATTCAACAAGACCCTGCCTACTTGTTAACAGCTTGTGAATATTCAACAAGACCCTGCCTACTTGTTAACAGCGCCAGAATATTCAACAAGACCCTGCCTACTTGTTAACAGCGCCAGAATATTCAACAAGACCCTGCCTACTTGTTAACAGCTTGTGAATATTCAACAAGACCCTGCCTACTTGTTAACAGCGCCAGAATATTCAACAAGACCCTATTCAACAAGCCTACTTGTTAACAGCGCCAGAATATTCAACAAGACCCTGCCTACTTGTTAACAGCGCTGTGAATATTCAACAAGACCCTGCCTACTTGTTAACAGCGCCTGTGAATATTCAACAAGACCCTGCCTACTTGTTAACAGCGCCAGAATATTCAACAAGACCCTGCCTCACTTTGTTAACAGCGCTGTGAATATTCAACAAGACCCTGCCTACTTGTTAACAGCGCTTGTGAATATTCAACAAGACCCTGCCTACTTGTTAACGCAACTACTTGTTAACAGCGCCAGTGAATATTCAACAAGACCCTGCCTACTTGTTAACAGCGCCAGTGAATATTCAACAAGACCCTGCCTACTTGTTAACAGCGGCCAGAATATTCAACAAGACCCTGCCTACTTGTTAACAGCGCTTGTGAATATTCAACAAGACCCTGCCTACTTGTTAACAGCCAGAATATTCAACAAGACCCTGCCTACTTGTTAACAGCGCTGTGAATATTCAACAAGACCCTGCCTACTTGTTAACAGCGCCAGAATATTCAACAAGACCCTGCCTACTTGTTAACAGCTGTGAATATTCAACAAGACCCCTGCCTACTTGTTAACAGCGCTGTGAATATCAACAAGACCCTGCCTACTTGTTAAGAATATTCCAAGACCCTGCCTACTTGTTAACAGCGCCAGAATATGTATTCAACAAGAATTGTTATATTCAACAAGACCCTGCCTACTTTGTTAACAGCGCCTGTGAATATTCAACAAGACCCTGCCTACTTGTTAACCTACTATTCAACAAGACCCTGCCTTACTTGTTAAAGCGCCAGAATATTCAACAAGACCCTGCCTACTTGTTAACAGCTGTGAATATTCAACAAGACCCTGCCTACTTGTTAACAGCGCCAGAATATTCAACAAGACCCTGCCTACTTGTTAACAGCTGAATATTCAACAAGACCCCTGCCTACTTTGTTAACAGCGCTTGTGAATATTCAACAAGACCCTGCCTACTTGTTAACAGCGCTGTGAATATTCAACAAGACCCTGCCTACTTGTTAACAGCGCTGTGAATATTCAACAAGACCCTGCCTACTTGTTAACAGCGCTGTGAATATTCAACAAGACCCTGCCTACTTGTTAACAGCGCTGTGAATATTCAACAAGACCCTGCCTACTTGTTAACAGCGCTGTGAATATTCAACAAGACCCTGCCTACTTGTTAACAGCGCTGTGAATATTCAACAAGACCCTGCCTACTTGTTAACAGCGCTGTGAATATTCAACAAGACCCTGCCTACTTGTTAACAGCGCTGTGAATATTCAACAAGACCTGCCTACTTGTTAACAGCGCTGAATATTCAACAAGACCCTGCCTACTTGTTAACAGCGCTGTGAATATTCAACAAGACCCTGCCTTACTTGTTAACAGCGCCAGAAATATTCAACAAGACCCTGCCTACTTGTTAACAGCGCTGTGAATATTCAACAAGACCCTGCCTACTTGTTAACAGCGCTGTGAATATTCAACAAGACCCTGCCTACTTGTTAACAGCGCTGTGAATATTCAACAAGACCCTGCCTACTTGTTAACAGCGCTGTGAATATTCAACAAGACCCTGCCTACTTGTTAACAGCGCTGTGAATATTCAACAAGACCCTGCCTACTTGTTAACAGCGCCAGAATATTCAACAAGACCCTGCCTACTTGTTAACAGCGCTGTGAATATTCAACAAGACCCTGCCTACTTGTTAACAGCGCTGTGAATATTCAACAAGACCTGCCTACTTGTTAACGACGCTTTGTTCTGCCTCCACCCGTCCAGTGCTGGAGATTCACAATTTCACAAGCCTGCAGTGCACGACAGAATATGAAGCAAAATCTTGTCGAAAACATGCGGGAATCGCTATGTATAATGCATGTCTGCTTAAGCATCCACACAAAATGTTGTGCAAACAGGAAATGTGTCAAAGTAAATCAGCGAAGGTTTTGTTGGGTTTCGAACATGAGTCTCACTGAGGCAAAATGTTCCAAGCAGTAAGCACTATCACCACTACGCCACAGAGAGCAACACTTGTCATTAGTCTAGTAGACTGTTCTACTAGCTTACTAGCTATCCTGATTTCCATGTTAACTGGTGATAGCCTATAACATGAGCAAACACAGCGAATGCATGCCTTGAATAATGCAGATGAATTTTGCATCACAAACAGTAACAAATGACCCCATCAGACGTTGCTCGCTTTTTGTGCAGAAACACACATCTTGATTATAATGCGCAAAAATTATGAAGATCACTTGGGCCTCGAACTGCTCACTAAAATAGCAAGCTAGCAGTAATAGTCCACCCTGCTAACCAATTGCACCACTGGTTATTTTGTATCTATGCAATAGCATGGTGTTTCTATTAAATGAATGTAGGTCTATGTTGTCTTGTGACAGCTTATTTGTCAATCGATCAAGATATTCATTATAGCAAACATCTAGGCTAAGTGAATGTTTTGCAACAGGCTGCTGAACGAGCAGTAAGTAGGCTAAACTATTTTCTAATTTAGGCTACGTGGGAATCTGAAACAGCAACATGGGTCATCAAACTCTCTAGCTACATCGAAGTTTTGTAATAGCCTATGCTACCATGATAACCATTTTGTGTCGTCAAATTAGGACCAACAAATTAAATATTTAACTCGGAGAAAATAAGTTTCATGTGTTCACTTCAAATCACTAGACAGCTCACTGCATAACTTCACCGAGACATATGACACTATGATAATTTTTGCACATGACTGACGTGTTTCATATTATTAACCCCCAAAACGGAATAAAGTGTTAGTGGGACATGCCAGTTGTACATCAGTTAGGTTTTGGTATGTGAGGCAAAGATTAACCTATTTTGTTGTTTTGAGGCTTGCATATGCCCATGTTAAATTGTGATAGCACCAGTTAACATGGGCGTATATTTCTCACATATGTTAACCTGTGTTAACTTTGACTAACAGTTCAATATATACATAGAAATCTGGTATTGATTTCAGTGGCTCATAGTGTAGTGGTAGCCTATAGACGATGTAGAAGCTAATTCAATCAACTTTCTTGTCCATGCGTGGTTCGAATCCCAGCTAGATCGCTAGTTTTATTTTTGTCCATTCATTCAGTATGGGTCATATTTGTGTGGATAATGCTTAAACAGACATGTATTAGACATACACTGGTGATGTTTTCAGCGATATCTGTTATATTGTCTCACTTGCAAACACTTTGTGAAAATGTGAACCTGCATTAGGTGGAGGCAGAGCAGAACGCTCTTAAGAAGTAGACAGGGTCTTGTTGAATATTCACTGATTTTATGCAAATATCACCAGTTAATCTGCTCACCATCTAAACTGGAACACCGGGCCTGAGCCCCACGTCACTTTTACTCCACACCCCCTTCTCCCAACACAACCGTGGGAAAATATAGAAGAACAGAGAGACACGCAGAAATCATGGAAATTCAGGGAAACACAATCACTCATGCTACATGAGACAGCAAGGGACAAGGGTGTGTGCGCGTGTACTACTGTTTTGGTCTACTTTTCTACCTCGTGCACGAGCAGAGATGAAGCTGACCTAGCTTAAAATAAATGAGGCCAAGATGCCGCTTGACTTGAGTTAATGAAACGGCTTCAGTCCCAAGTGAATAATTATACTCCAAACAAACAATATATGAAGAAAGTGATTTTTCTATAGGCTATTCCTTTATCTCCCCCGCATTAAAGTTTTCGAAGTAGCTAGCCTTTAGCCTCCGTCTTCAGTCATACAGTAATAGCCTACCACATCCTCTGGTAGTCCTACCGTAGGCCTATTACAGGATAGGTAGGCTATAAAAGGTGTTTGTACGGAGCCTTATCTCTGCTAGAAAATACTATACGTTATTTTTGTGATAGTCCTTGAAGCAAGGATCGACAAACAGCCTACTTGAGAACAAGAACACTCCAGTGGATACAGCGAAGCCTAACGTTCGCTTCCCCGACCCATCGTGTCGTGTCGACGCCGAGAGACAAACACTAGCCTACATTTTCCAGTTGTATTGTCCGTTATTCTATTACTATAAACGCCATTGCGTGGAAGCACCGGTTCAACAGTTTACTATCCAAAGTTGATAAACTTACCAATAGTATTTTCAAGATACGTAATTGCCGAAATGTTCAACTGCTTTTTCGCAATACGGAAGCGACGACTTCTGTTTCAGTTTCGTTTAGGGGAGGCGACGTGACGCACGCTACAGTCCAGTCCAGCCTCCAAGGGTTTGGGTTGCTATGGGTGAACTCCGCAGGGAAAATATCCAAAACATGATGATGATTTACCAGGGAGCATAAGGCAAAATAAAGTAGAAATTGTAGCGCCGAGGCTATTTGCCCCTTGTTGGACTTTCCTCTGTGTTCCCCTGTGTCTCCTGTTTTCCCGGTGTGCGTGTGTGCGCGCGCGAGAGAGAGAGTGTTTGTGTCTCCCTCTCCCTCCTGTGTCTTCAGGGATGTAGTGGTAAAATAAGAGGTGTAAACTATGATTTCTATGGTTATGTTGAGGTGGTAAAATAAGAGGTGTAAACTATGATTTCTATGGTTATGTTGAGGTGGTAAAATAAGAGGTGTAAACTATGATTTCTATGGTTATGTTGAGGTGGTAAAATAAGAGGTGTAAACTATGATTTCTATGGTTATGTTGAGGTGGTAAAATAAGAGGGTAAACTATGATTTCTATGGTTATGTTGAGGTGGTAAAATAAGAGGTGTAAACTATGATTTCTATGGTTATGTTGAGGTGGTAAAATAAGAGGTGTAAACTATGATTTCTATGGTTATGTTGAGGTGGACTGTGCCATGCAGTATTTGACTTAAAAAAGGCATTCAGAACACGTTTGATGATGTTGGAGATATTGTCCAATGTGTATAACAGTGGTATTAAATGGTTGCTAGAGTGTACATGTTGTGAATATTAATTATACAGTGTGATTTTTGAATGTTTAAAATCCATTCATGTGGATCCATGTTTTAGTATCTTTAGTGTCTTTTACTGTTCTTTTTAGTCATGTGGATGTTATTTTCTCATCCTGTTTATGTTGTAGATGTGGTGTCTTAAGCTACTGGGACCTTGAATTTCACTTTGGGGATTAATATAGTATCTATCTACCTATCAATTTGTGAATAATCATCACTCGGGCTAACTGGAAGCCATGGCTGACAGGGGATGTCCTCAGGCTGCTGAGGGCCAGAGACAAAGCCTACAGAGCTGGGGATGAAGCTGGCATGAAAACAGCGAGAGCCAACCTGTCCCGTGGCATCAAGGAAGCAAAAAAGGAATACACTCACAAGATAACCACCCACTTCAAAGACAGCAGGAACTCACAAAGCCTATGGCAGGGCATTCCAGGCCCTCACGGACTACAAGCCCCGCCACAGAGCTGTGAGAGCAACATCCCTCTGCTCAACAACCTGAACCGCTTCTTTGCTCGCTTTGAAGCACAAAACAGCACCTGCCCACAGAAGACCCATCCCCCTCTACATGAGCAGCCCCTGTGCCTCTCTGCCGACAGCGTGAAGAGGACACTTGCTGCTATCAACACCCGTAAGGCAACAGGTCCAGACAACATCCCAGGTCGATGCTGAAGGACTGCGCGGGGGAGCTTAAGGATGTCTTCACAGACATCTTTAACACTTCCCTGAAGCAAGCCATCGTCCCATCATGTTTCAAAGCTGCCACCATCATACCTGTGCCGAAGAAAACTGCTCCATCCTGCTTCAATGACTACCGCCCTGTGGCACTGACACCCATCATCATGAAGTGCTTTGAGCGGCTTGTCATGTCACATATCAAAGCCATTCTCCCCCACCCTGGACCCCTTCCAGTTTGCATACCGAGCCAAGCGGTCTACAGAGGATGCAATCTGCTCTCTGCCCTCCACCCAGCCCTCACCCACCTGGAAAAAGAGACTCATATGTGAGATTGCTGTTTATAGACTTCAGTTCTGCATTCAACACCATAATACCACAACAACTCATCTGCAAACTCGACAAACTGGGACTCAGTACCTACCTCTGCAACTGGCTACTGGACTTCCTCTGTCAGAGGCCCCAAGTAGTGCGTGTTGGCAACAATACCTCAAGCAGCATCACACTGAGCACAGGGGCCCCCAAGGCCGTGCTCAGTCCGCTGCTCTTCACCCTGCTGGCGATGACTGCACTGCAACCTACAGCAACAATCACATAGTGAAATTTGCTGATGACACAACTCTGGTGGGTCTCATCACCAAGGGCGGCGAGACTCAATACAGGTTGGAGGTCGACCATCTGACCACGTGGTGCAGGGACAACAACCTCCTGCTGAAGTCAGCAAGACCAAAGAGATTGTTGTTGACTTCCGGAGAGGTCACACCCAACACCTGCCACTGACCATCGGCGGTGCTGTGGTGGAGAGAGCGAGCAGCACCAAATTCCTGGGGGTGCACATCAGTGAAGACCTCTCCTGGACCACCAACACTGCATCACTGGCGAAGAGAGCTCAGCGCCGCCTGTACTTCCTCGCGAAAACTCAGGCGAGCAAGTGCTCCACCAGCCATCATGACCACATTCTACCGAGGCACCATTGAGAGCATCCTCTCCAGCTGTATCGCTGTGTGGGGCTGAAGCTGCACTGAATACAACAGAAAAGCCCTGCAGCATAGTGAACACAGCTGGAAGGATCATTGGTGCTTCACTCCCCTCCCTGAAGGACATTTACACCACCCACCTCACCCATAGCCACGACCAAAATTGTGAGTGATGCAAGTCACCCGCTCACAATCTGTTTGATCTACTGCCCTCTGGGAAGAGGTACAGAAGCCTGCGCTCCCTCACTACCAGACTCACCAACAGCTTCATACACCAAGCTGTAAGGATGCTGAACTCTCTCCCTCCTCTCCCCCCTCCACCCTCAGCTACATAACATCCTGGACATTGGACCCACAATGGCAGCCTGCACTACTCCACCTGCACACTTGAACACTTGCACACTTGTACACTTTACAACTTGGTGTTGTTGTCCTGAAAACACAACACTTCTGCTGCTCTAACATAACTTGCACCACTATGCCACTTTCTTTATTACTTAGGTCAAACAGTATTTTTATAGTATTTTACAGTATTTGCACTAGTATTTTATAGTATTTTACAGTATTTGCACTAGTATTTTATTGACTGTCTATGCACAATTTCAACAAAATTTTGCTGCTCTTATTTTTTCATTATTATATGTGCCCTCTTATTTACTTATTTACTTACTTTTTTGTTTACTTGAATGTTATGTTTTGTCTGTGGACTTAAAATTGGTCAAATATGTCTTGTCTTCACCGTGGGATAGTGAGAAACGTAATTTCGATCTCTTTGTATGTCTGGAACATGTGAAGAAATTGACAATAAAGCTGACTTTGACTTTGACTTTGACTTTGAATAAACTGTTTTGAGAGGTGGATAACTCTATTTCTGTTTTCAGAGGTGGATAAACTGTGTTTACTTCCGTTTCGCCATCCATTGGCCCTGTACGGTGTACGTTTTAGGACACCCTCAGCTGTCAGACATCAGATGAAAGGGCATCAGATCTCGGGAAACCGCTGTCAAGTTTACGGAATTGCACATCTTTCATATCGCTCTCTCTCCTTTTCCTTGCCCAGCCTCCTCGTTTTCTGATTGACATCTATTCTCATCTTGTTTTTTTGTTCCCCTTATTTCTTTCTTTCTTTCTATTTTACTTCGTTTAAAATATCTCTTTATGTCTTTCTTTGTATTTTACGTTATTTTTATATCTCTCTTTGAAAACAGTATTTTAAAATGTGTTAACTGACAGAAATGTGTTAAAGTTCTTTCTCATCTTTTACTCCTCATATGTGAGTGTCCTTCAGCCCACACCTCTCCCTCTTTTACTCCTCATATGTGAGTGTCCTTCAGCCCACACCTCTCCCTCTTTTACTCCTCATATGTGAGTGTCCTTCAGCCCACACCTCTCCCTCTTTTACTCTTGTCATCCTTCTCTCTCTTTAATATTTGTCTTTTCTTTTTGTCTGAGATTCTGTTTATCTTGTTTCTGACATGACAAATGTTTCAGTGTAAGGTCCCAAGGTCACAGGTTCAAGGCCAGTGAGGGCCTGTTGAACACAAGTCAGGTCACAAACACCATGAAGGGAATGTGCAGCCATCCCTATTGGTGGAGTCCCACGCCACTCTCTAAGTGCTTGTGATTGGACCAGTGGTTTTGGACTTCCTGTTTCTGCTGCAGTTTGTTAAATGTGTGAATGTGTTTTTTATGACTGCTGTTAGTGATGTCACAATAGAGCCCTCTGTCTCTCATGCAGTCTGGCTCACTGGGAGACGGTTGTCATGGACACTGATTGATGATCCTCTTCTCTCCTTTATCCTGCAGGTGAGGTAATGATTTGCAGCCAAATGTAGTGTGTGCATCACAAAAGTAGTGTATACATCACAGTTTTGCCCCACGTAATATAGAGTAGTGTAGTGTTGAACTGTATGGGGTCTGTGGTGCAGAAGCTCATGACATGAGGATGGGATCCAGCACACACACACACACACACACACACCATCGTATTCACACATACCACACACACACACACACACCAGTAACACAGGAAACAGACTCTTCCTGAGGGGAGCTCAACAAACACAGACACACACACACACACACACTGACACACACACAGACATGCACACACCAGCAGCGCACACACACACTCTCACACACACACACACACCAGAAGCGCACACACAAACAGCACACAGGAAACAGCTTCTTCCTGAGTGGAGCTCAGCAGTGAGATGAATGGAGAATGGAGGCGTGTCCTGATCAGCCAGAGATGATTGACAGCATGCAGCATGGACTCCGCAGACAGAGGAGGACCAGTCACTCTCCAACATGTGCACAGATGGACATATGGACTGAACTGGACATTGTGTGAATGTCAGGATCTGTTGTATCTATTTGGTATTGTTTTGTCATGTATGAAACCATATGGACATGTGAACTGGTTAGACGCTTTATTAACATGTCTTTATTAGATTTTTTTTTTTACTTTAAAAAAAATAAAAAATTAGAATTTTTATTTATCCTGTATATACTGTATGTGGTGATGGAGGCAAATTGAGTTTTTGAGTTGATTTCCATGATTTGATCGTATTAGTGTGAGTGTGTGTTGGTGTGAGTGTGTGAGTGTGTGTTGGGGGGGAGAGAGAAAGAAAGAGGGCATGACCAGTGAACATACCTATTTTTAAAATATAATTAAGTTTGTTATAAAAATATAAAAATGTGTTTTGTTATCATATATCGTGTACATACATTGTCAATATAACATGGAAATGACAGAGGAGTGTGTGTGAGGGTTTGTTTGTACTCCACAGAACACAGGCACTAACAGTCAAAACAGAAAATCTGTTGGAGTTGAACTGATTTCACAGCATAAATGTTTTATTTTTCATTTGAGTGTCAACATTGCATTGCAATGACAACCCTACTTAAGTAAAAGTAAAAAGTACCTGCTTTTAAATGTACTTTAAGTATTAAAAGTAAAAGTATTTGCATAATGATTTATTCTCTTAATATCTATATTCTAAAAGAAAAAATAGTATGGGCTGTGGCATTTTAATTAGGCCTAAGCTAGTTTTAGGTTAGGCTATATTCGACTAGATAGTTTTAAGCTAATGCAATTGTGCTTACCATCTGTGGCCCAGTTTACATTCTGACCTACAATTCTAGAGACTGTAATTCTGGTTATCTACTAGGGTGATCTGCTGAGTATATCATTCAGCAAAACACGAGAGCCTGAAGTTTAACGGGGTAGACCAGGGAAGTCGGGTGGATCGTAATGCCAATTCTGAAAAGTTGCTGAGAAAGGTGTCTTTATGATTAGGTTCAGTTTCACTTGCGCAGACGCACATAGACATTGAATGAGCGCTCACATTTGTACCCCAATTGTAGGCTATGCCTCTTTATTTGATCACACACAATTAAGAAATATTTCCTAATCTGGAAAATGCTACGTTTTTTTCTGCCAGCGGTTCTATAATAGTCTACCATTCATTTGTGGCGCAAATGATCAGACGTGTGACAGAAGCATGGGCATAGCCTGTAACTTCGCTGATCCGCGGATAGCAATTTCATCGGAGAGGAGGCCCTAACGCTGCAAATAATAGACAGAGAAAGGCACAGAACACAGTTGCATGTCCAGTGTAGCCATGGGTCTGGTGAATATAGCCTACCGAATGCAGATGGCTACAAGCTCACGCTTTGCCTGGTCTAGACTATAAGCTTATGTTTCAAAGATTTAGAAGCTGGGCACGTAGCGCTCCAGAATCTGTGGTAGCAACCCCGCCCCCTGGTAAAACAAATGTGTTTGTCAGAGAGAAAAAAAATCTGATCATAAAATGTATCGTAAAAAGGAACGATGGTGTTGTAGAAATGTAGCGGAGTAAAAGTACAGATAATTGCTGTAAAATGTAACGAAGTAAAAGTCAAAAGTATGCACTATAAATTCTTCTTAAGTAAAGTACAAATACGTGGAATATTTACTTAAGTACAGTAACGAAGTATTTGTACTTCGTTACATTCCACCACTGGTAATGACTGTATGATATCTGTACTGTCCCTGTGTATATCTGTGTGTGACTGTGTTTAGAGATAAGCAGGAATATTATGACTTTGCAGTGTTTCACTGTTCTGCATGGCTGCGTCAGTAGCTATCTGCTCCGGATTGCCAGGCTGCCACTAATCAGGGTCTGTATGTTGACTGTATAGTCATCCAGTGTTTTTCCTGTTATGTTTAGTTACTGTACTAACATAATACTAGTGTTGCTTTAATTTAATTGAAACAGAGATGAATCAGACAGTCAGTTTATTTCATAAAATGAAACATTGAACAAATGTGTTTTTTTATTGTATAATATAAGCATTTTTTTTATTGTTATTGCTATAGGGGTGGCCAAAAGTGGCTAAATATAGCAACAAATTCACTAAATTGACAAAATGGTGTGTGTGTGTGTGTGTATGCATGTGTGTGAATGCTACATCCTCTTGTGGATGGACAGGTTGACGTTGCGTTTACTGCAGAAGTGATGGGCGTCTTTGCAGCTGTCCACAAAGAATGGGATGACACAGCATCCACACACATGCCTGAGAGAAGGAGAGAGAGAGAGATGGAGGGAGAAGAGAGAGATGGGGGAAGAGAGAGAAGTGGAGAGAGAGATGGGGGGAGTCAGTTATTTCAGACTGTGTTGAAGAAGAAGAAGTTTGTTATTACTTCTGCTAACAGGTTAGGGGGTAGCACTTCTGCTAACAGTTTAGGGTTCTGCTAACAGGTTAGGGTTCTGCTAATAGTTTAGGGTTCTGATGTCTGGTTACAGCTGCAATATTTGGTAACATGGTTGACATATAACTGGACTTTATGAAAAGAAAAAAAAAGGTCTGTGTTGCTCTGTTTCAGTCTTCATATAGATAGTATGACCTGACAAAGGCTCCACTGTGATAAGCCACTCTGGTTGGTGTGTACGTATGTGTGTGTGTGTGTGTGTGTGTGTGTGTGTGTTACCCAAACAGAAGGCAGAGTCCACATATCAGCCAGGCGAAGGCTCCGCTGTGATACACCACTCTGGTTTGGACCTTCTCTCCACAGTTCCGACACGTCGTCATGGTGGGAACATCACCAAGGTCCCCAGAACAAATAACAACCTGAGCTGAAGCACAAAGACTCATATTCTAATGCATGCATGAATTGTCCTCGTCAGACAGTGACCAAGCAATCTTTATTGTCTTTCTGTTGTTGCTGTTTCTGGGTCATCTATTCTTAATAATACAATTTGTCCTTGAATTCAGCATGTTAGCATATTTCATCCTGCATGCCACTCCCAGCACTTTAACTTGGTACGTGTCTCCTGTTTTGTTAGCAGATCTATCACAGCATGTTAGCATAAAATGTCTCTTCTAGCACGTTAACATATCTCTCCCAGCACATTAACTTAGCATGACCCTTCCAGGATGTTAGCATATCTCTCCCAGCATGTTAACTTAGCATGTCTCTCCCAAAACGTTAGCATATTTATCCCAACACGTCAACGTGTGATCAACAACAAATAAATGGTAACACACTTACTCTGCTGCGGTTGTATCTGCATTGCCTGTTGCTGGGCCATGGGACCTGTAAGGGAAGAGGAGGAGAAGGTTTACACCAGTGGTTCTCAACCCCCCCCCTCCCCAGTTGTGCATGAGCGCCCCCTCTGCTACCTCGTTTACAGCGCCCCTCCAATACTGTCCGAACACCCCCTGGCGGGCTGTACCGCCCCCGTTTACGATAACATGTCTCTGTCGGCACATTAGCATGTCTCTGCCTCTACATTAGCATATCTCTGCCGCTACATTAGCATATCTCTCCCCTCACATTAGCATGTCTCTGCCGCTACATTAGCATGTCTCTGCCGCTACATTAGCAGATCTCTGCCGCTACATTAGCATGTCTCTCCCCACACATTAGCATATCTCTGCCTCTAGATTAGCATGTCTCTCCCAGCACATTAGCATATCTCTGCTGCTACACTAGCATGTCTCTGCCGCTACTTTAGCATATCTCTGCAGCTACATTAGCATATCTCTCCCCTCACATTAGCATATTTCTGCCTCTAGATTAGCATGTCTCTGCCTCTAGATTAGCATGTCTCTCCCCACACACTAGCATATCTCTGCCTCTAGATTATCATGTCTCTCCCAGCACATTAGCATATCTCTGCCGCTACACTAGCATGTCTGTGCCGCTACATTAGCATATCTCTGCCGCTACACTAGCATGTCTCTTCCAGTACATTAGCATATCTCTGCAGCTACATTAGCATGTCTCTTCCAGTACATACTATAGTATACTATAGTATATAGTATATATACTCTTTTGATCCCGTGAGGGAAATTTAGTCTCTGCATTTGTCTGCATTTATCCCAATCCGTGAATTATCGAAACACACTCAGCACACAGTGAACACACAGTGAGGTGAAGCACAGACTAATCCCGGTGCAGTGAGCTGCCTGCAACAACAGCAGCGCTCGGGGAGCAGTGAGGGGTTAGGTGCCTTGCTCAAGGGCACTTCAGCCGTGCCTACTGGTCGGGGTTCGAACCGGCAACCCTGCGGTTACAAGTCCAAAGTGCTAACCAGTAGGCCACGGCTGCCTTTAACATGTCTCTTCCAGTACATTAGCATATCTCTACCTTACATTAGCATGTCTCTCCCAGCACATTTGCTCATAAAATTAGCATTGCAAACCCATACCTTAAGAGGCATTATATCGAATTGAAGTTGAAGGAGGACAGTGGTTGTGAATTTAATAGTGCGCCCAAGACAACTTTCCCACATTTAATTTACATACTTTATCTTTGTCAGTGTGAGCAAAACAACAAACAAATGGTATAAACACACTTACCCTGCTGTGAGTACATCTGTATTGGCTGTGTATGGTACATGGGACCTGTTTAGGGTAGAAGAGAAGGAGGAGGAAGATGTTCACACTGAACAGGGCGCCTTTGCACCACATCAAAGACATTTGTGCACATACACACACACGCATGCGCACACACACATACACACTGTGCACACACACACATACACACACACATACGCACACACACACTGTGCACACACGCACTTACCTGGTTGCATCTGCATGGGTTGGACCATGGGAGTGGGGGAGTAGGGAGGAGGAGGAGGAGGAGGCTCGTTCTGACCCGGTGTGTTCTGGAGGACCACTTTGACCTCAACAGGGGACATTGGGGGGCTGCCTGGGGTTGGAAGAGAAGGGGAAAGGGATGACAGTATAAAGGAGAGAGAGAGGGAACACAGACAGTAGAAAGGAGAGAGAGAGGGAACACAGACATTAGAAAGGAGAGAGAGAGGGGGAAAGGAAAGACATTAGAAAGGAGAGAGAGAGGGAACACAGACATTAGAAAGGAGAAAGAGAGGGTACACAGACATTAGAAAGGAGAGAGAGAGGGAACACAGACATTAGAAAGGAGAGAGAGAGGGGGAGAGGAAAGACATTAGAAAGGAGAGAGAGGGGGACTGCCTAGGGGAGAGAGGGAAGAAATGGGTCTATCCATTTGTATCGGAAATCTCCCGCCCGAGTTGGAAAGTGTAATGGGTCATTTACACTCGCCGTTTCCCGCCCGAGTTGGAAAGTGTAATGGGTCATTTACACTCGCCGTTTCCCGCCCGAGTTGGAAAGTGTAATGGGTCATTTACACTTTCCCGTTTCCATGAGTTGGAAAGTGTAATGGGTCATTTACACTGCGCCCGTTTCCGCCGAGTTGGAAAGTGTAATGGGTCATTTACACTCGCCGTTTCCGCCCGAGTTGGAAAGTGTAATGGGTCATTTACACTCGCCGTTTCCGCCCGAGTTGGAAAGTGTAATGGGTCATTTACACTCGCCGTTTCCCGGTAGCGGCAGACATGGCGTAGATCTCGCTAGCATGCCAGGATTCTGGCCAGGCCGAGCCAGGTCGTGCACCACTCTGTTTTCTTCAGCCGAGTGCGACAAAGCGGAAACAGGAAGAAGATGGACGAGCTGGACATTCTCTGGGCAAGCAGTGTTGGTACAGGAATCGATATGGACATCGATAAGGAATTGCATCGATAAGCAGACTCGACAATGGCATCGATATCGATAATTTGTTAACGATGCCCATCCCTATGCACCACTCTATTTTTTTCAGCCGAGCGCGAAACAGGAAGAAGATGGACGAGTTCAAGGGCGAGTTAGACATTCTCTGGGCAAGCTTTCCGAGTAAGTGCGCCTCTACAGTGCATCAACCACATTCAACCATTTCATATAGCCTAGCCCACATCCTAAATAAATTGAGTCATTTAAATAAAATTACTGTAGTCAAAGTTTGACTATTCAGTTTGAGAACAGAGGGAAGTTAACTTGGCTAGGCTACCAGAGTTGAGAGAGTTGCAGTTCGGAGGACTGATTTGTTACTTTGTGAGTGTGTGTGTGTGTTTGTGTGTTTGTGTGTGTCTGTGTGTACGTTTGTATGTACAGTTATATGCCAGGGTGTGTTTAGGACAGGAAATGTGTTTGTGTGTGTGTGTGTGTGTGCATGCGTGTGTGTGTGTGCGTGCACAGACTCATGTGTGTTTTGGACAGAAGGAATGTTTACCTGCATTCTTGTTCTCCTCCATCATGTCTATGATCTGCTTTGTTTCTTTCTTCACTGATAAGAGAGCTGTGATGCAAACACACACACACAGACACACACACACACACGCATACACACACATTACATTACATTACATTACATTTAGCAGACACTTCTTGACCAAAGTGACTTACATATGTCAGCTATATTACAAGGGATCACATTGTCCCCGGAGCAACTTGGGGTTAAGTGCCTTGCTCAAGGGCACAACGGTGGAAGCTGGGAATTGAACCGACAACTTTCAGGCTACTGCACGCTAGCCCAGCTCCTTAACCACTACACTACCACCGCCCCATACACATACACACATACACACGCACACACATACCCACATACATACACATACACACACGCACACACACATACACACACACAAACACACAGACACACACAAACACACACACACAAATACACACCCACATTGTGGTTAATGTTTGTTAAACAGTACATTTACCATATTTCTATATTAAAATCCCAAACAGTTGTACATGTACTGTATTTAATTCCATATCTACAAATGTAATGAGTGTACATTAATACACTCTCTCTTTCACACACACACACACACACATTCAATACTGTACATCATCACATACATAAAATTGTTCAATATACTTTAGTCCAGATTTAATTTTATTTACAGTATCATGTATTATTGGAATGTAAACATGCATGTGCATACACATTTAGGTTTGTATACGTATTTGTATGTCTGTCTAACTAAATGCAACTCATGTAAATGTAAAATATAGCTGTATATTTGTTTGTGTGTGTGTGTGTAAATATATCTTTCTGTATGTGCATGTGTGTGTCTGTCACACGGAGAAAAAAGGCTTTTCATCAACTAGTCAGCAGTGGAAATGAACAGAAGGCCGCCATTTCCCTTGTTGGCTATTAAAGCGCATTATTTAATCTCGCGCATGTTTTAACAGCTGCAAGAAATAAAGACTTCATGTGTTTGTGTAAATATACGTGTGTGTGTGTGTGTGTGTAAATAAAACTCACTCTCCTTCATCTCCTCCAGGACCTTGTGTAAATATACTGTGTGTGTGTGTGTGCAAATAAAACTCACTCTCCTTCATCTCCTCCAGGACCTTGTGTAAATATAGTGTGTGTGTGCAAATAAAACTCACTCTCCTTCATCTCCTCCAGGACCTTGTGTAAATATACGTGGTGTGTGTGTGTGTGTGTGTGCAAATAAAACTCTCCTTCATCTCTCCTTCATCTCCTCATCTCCTCCAGGACCTTGTGTAAATATACGTGTGTGTGTGTGTGTGTGTGTGTGTGTGTGTGTGTGTGTGTGCAAATAAAACTCACTCTCCTTCATCTCCTCCAGGACCTTGTGTAAATATACATGTGTGTGTGTGTGTGTGCAAATAAAACTCACTCTCCTTCATCTCCTCCAGGACCTTGATGTCTGTGACTCGTCCCCCCCCTCCTCCTCTCCTGGTTGAAGGTCTGCTGCAGAACCCTGGCGTCGATGTTCAGTGAGAGCACGAGCGACATCGACTCCTGACTCAGACGCTGGTTCAGCTGCTCAAATTTGCTGTCCAGATGCAGCACGTTTTGAAGAACATCGCTCAGGAACCTAGACATATAGAGTTTACTAACAGAACCTGATCCAACCCTCATCCTCCAGCTGCCTCAACAGAACCTAGAATTTACTAACAGAACCTAGACATATAGAGTTTACTAACAGAACCTAGAGAGAGTTTACTAACAGAACCTAGACATATAGAGTTTACTAACAGAACCTAGACAGATAGAGTTTACTAACAGAACCTACATATAGAGTTTACTAACATAACCTAGACAGATAGAGTTCACTAACAGAACCTACATATAGAGTTTACTAACAGAACCTAGACATATAGAGTTTACTAACAGAACCTAGACAGATAGAGTTTACTAACAGAATCTAGAGTTTACTAACAGAACCTAGACAGATAGAGTTTACTAACAGAACCTAGACATATAGAGTTTACTAACAGAACCTAGACATATAGAGTTTACTAGCAGAACTTAAGACAGATATAGTTTACTAACAGAACCTACATATAGAGTTTACTAACAGAACCTACAGATAGAGTTCACTAACAGAACCTAGACAGATAGAGTTCACTAACAGAGACAGATAGAGTTTACTAACAGGATAGAGTTTACTAACAGTACCTTAGACAGATAGAGTTCACTAAAGACAGATAACCTGACTAACAGACTTGAGTTTACTAACAGTATATTGTGTAAATATAAAGATTTAAACTGCTTGACTTGAGTTTACATTATGGGGGGCAGCCGTGGCACACTGGTTAGCACTCTGGACTTGTAACCGGAGGGTTGCGGTTCGAGCCCGACCAGTGGGCCGCTGAAGTTCCCTTGAGCAAGGCACCTAACCCCTCACTGCTCCCCGGCGCCGCCCGTTGAAGCAGGCAGCTCACTGCGCCGGGATTAGTGTGTGCTTCACCTCACTGTGTATTCACTGTGTGCTGTTTGTGTTTCACTAATTCACCGATTGGGTTAAATGCAGAGACCAAATTTCCCTCACGGGATCAAAAAAGTATATATACTTATATACTTATACTTATACTATACGAACCATTTCGTTCGAAAATTCTTAAAACAACAATGTTTTTTAATACTTCAAAATAACATTTGCTAAATGAACCTTACATTTTTCAGTAGCCATAGGTGTGTAGATTTGAACAAATATAACAACTAATCCTGTGTATTAATGTAATACTGCTTTTAGCTGCTTTAACAGTACATTAGCAGGATATAAAAAGTGTATTAGCAGTATATTAACAGTACAATGTTACTAACCTCCTCCAGTCTAGACAGGTTCTGCTGAAGATGGGCCGAGTCCGAAACAGAACCGCCCACAGACGCAAGCTGCTGCTCCACCACCGAGACGCGGGTCTTCAGTCGGGCCACGCGCTCCTTGTGGACTTTGGGTCGGGTGGCGATGATGGAGTGGATGATTTGTTTCACCACAGGCAGTGCATCTTTTGCTTTGGTCGCTACAGCAAGCATGATTGATGGTCTGATCTAGAAGAGAAGATGAGCTGTGTGTTATAATACAAACAGATACACACACACACACACACACACACACATGCACACAGACACAGACACGCTCACACACAAACACACACACAGATATATAAATTCTTGAATTTCCCCTTGGGGATCAATAAAGTATCTATCTATCTATCTATCTATCTATATATATACATATTTTATCTTCACAGTGAAAGAGGAATGACAGATCCACACACACAAACAATTAGAATTAGAGCGTTGTGTTACCTGTCAGGGAGCAGAATTACACAAACATGAGCGTTGTTACCTGTCAGGTAGCAGAATTATAATTAGAGCCTTGTGTTGCCTGTCAGGGAGCTGAAAGCAATGTGAGACCAATAGAAGCCAAACTCACCTGTCGAGTGTCTTATCAAACCCATCAACCCCCTCCCCCCCAAACCTTCACACACAGACACACAGAAGGAGACACATGAACTTGGCGTAAAAGAATGCTTTCTGAACTCCAACTTTCTATACACACACACACGCACACACACACACATTAAACAACACATATTTGTTTTGCACGCAAATGCAATATGAGGCGAGGCTGCATTTTTTAGATCTGTTCTGTCTATTCTCTTTCTGCATACAGTGTGTGTGTGGGAAAAAGAGAGATAGAAAGATGTGTGTTAGTGTGTATTTGTAAAGGAGTGCATTTGTGTATGTGTATCTGTTAGTGTGTATGTGTGTGTGTGTGTGTGTGTGTCTGTGCTTGAGTGAGTGAGTGAAATAGAGAAAGAGATGTGTATGTATTTGTGCATTTCTAAATTAATATTTTTGTACAGTAGTTGTATCTTTAAGTGTGTGTGTGTGTTCGTGTGTGTGTGTATCTTTATCTAAGGACAAAAGCACAATCCCCTGGCATCAATACACACACACACACACACACACACACACTTAGTATCATAAGTGCTTAATAATTTAATGAAATGTTATTGTTGATCTATGTATATTTTTGTTTTTGGTGGAGGACTACATTTTTCAATTTTCAATTTAATTTTACTTATAGAGCGCCAAAACATTACACATGTCTCATGGCGCTTTACAGAGTTCAATTCATTTCTCTCCTTTGTGCATATGGGTGTGTGTGTGTGTGTGTATGTGTGTGTGTGTGTGTGTGTGTATGTGTGTGTGTGTGTGTGTGTGTGTGTGTGTGTGTGTGTGTGTGTGTGTGTGTGTGTGTGTGTGCACCCCTAACAGATTGACACCCAGTGGCAGACAGGCCTGCTAACTAAGCAGTTGATCAGCACAATGCAATTCTCAAAGGTATCAGTTATCTGGACTTCAATGTAGAGACTCACCTTAGAGCTCTTACACATATCGACTCACCTTAGATCTCTTACAGGTATCGACACACCTTAGATCTCTTACAGGTATCGACACACCTGTAAAAAAAGTATCTATCTACCATATTTATCTATCTATCTATTATAGTCTGTTATTTAAAGGGACTTCCGGGGAATTCTGTGTCATAACTTCCACTTGACCTTGGGTGTGGCCATTTCTGAAGAAATAAAAACTCAGTCGGTCATAATAATGATTATCAAAACTGATTTTAAATTATTATCAAACTCATATGGCCTTTGAGTCACTGTGCTGTCTATGTCCTTTCTGCTGCTAAATATGGGTTTCCAATCCAATCCAATCCAATCCACTTTATTTATATAACACAGTTTAAACAAACACAAGGTTCCCAAAGTGCTGTACAGCAAGATAAGAAACACACAAGACACCACAGAAGCACAATAATAGGATTGTTAGGAATAGGAAGTATTAAAATGAAAAGAGATAAAAACTAACTAAAATAAATGTAAAAATAAATAAAAGTAAAAAGACATAAAAACTAAAATAAAAGTAAAAAAGAGATAAAAACTAAAATAAAAGTAAAAAGAGATTAAAAACCAACTCAAATCCAATAAATAAAATAAAATAAAATAAATAAAATATACTGCCCACATAACACATCTACATACCATCAACACACTACCTGGGGTGAGTTTTTAAGATGGGACTTAAAAGAGACAGTGAAGGGGCCTGTCTGAGTGAAGGGCAGATTGTTCCAAGTTTTGGAGCTGCAGGTGATTTTAGCCTGGCTTAAGCTGGTCATGGGAGTGGCTGGGAGGTGTATGGGTGGAGCAGCTCAGAAAGGTAAGGTGGGGCAAGGCCATGGGCTTTAAAAGCAAATAAAAGAGTTTTAAAATGAATGGACCAACCAGTGGAGTGAAGCTGAGATGTGACTGCGGTGCTAGGGGCAGAGCATTTTGTTTGCAGACGAAGCATATATAGTGCATTGCAGTAATCCAGCCGGGTGGTCCAAATTTAAAAGGTGTTTTTGAAGGACTGGTTTAATTTTGAGTCCAACTTTGATTTTACCCCCAAATTTGAATCCATGAATCATGATTGGCTTGTGGTACTGTGCTAACAAACCCAGATCAACCAGGGGGGTCACAGAAGTGCCACCAAAGACCATGACTTCAGTCTTTTTTTCATTAAAATTTAAAAAGTTAAGAGACATCCAGGCTTTAATGTCATGTAGGCACTCTAGCAATGTCTTAATACTGTAAGCATCTGACTTTTTAAGAGGGACATAAATCTGTGTGTCATCCGCATAGCAATGAAAAGAAATGCCGTGTTTCCTGAGAATTGAACCAAGGGGGAGAAGATAGAGAGAAAATAAAAGAGGGCCAAGCACAGAGCCTTGTGGTACCCCATATGAGAGGGGGACAGTGGAGGACACAGAGTCACCAACACTAACACAGAAGGTTCGATGTGACAGGTAGGACCTGAACCATTCCAGAGCTGTGCCTCTGATGCCCACCCACTGCTCCAAACGGGCAATCAGGATTTAATGGTCCACTGTATCAAAAGCAGCAGTCAGATCAAGCAGTACAAGGACAACGCAGTGACCAGAGTCTGTAGCTAAAAAGATGTCATTAAAAACTCTTAAAAGCGCTGATTCTGTGCTGTGCAATGTTTTAAAGCCAGATTGGAAGATCTCAGTGATATTTTGCTCATTTAAAAAGTCCATGAGCTGGAAATACACAATCTTTTCTAAGATTTTAGACAGAATTGGCAATTTGGTTATCGGCCTGAAGTTTGCCAAAACAGTAGAATCCAGCCCAGGTTTTTTTTAACAAAGGTTGCACAACGGCATGTTTAAAATGACCTGGAACCACTCCAGAGGTCAGACTGCTATTGATAACTCAGTAAATGCAGACATCCCAACCTGCAAAAAGTCATTTCAGGGAGGTATCAATGAGCCCCCCTTCTAGCCATCTAGGCTATAGGCCTGAAAAATATGCACATTAATTGGCACTTAAACTCACCTCAACATGTCTTTTGCAATCATTTCACCTGGCATGGGCAATGCTAAAGTCACTGTTACAAACAGGGCAACGTGCAAGACTAGGCCTATCATTATTTTTTACTCTTATGAGACAAGGGTTGCCTACACTTTTGTTTATTTGAGGCACTGACTCTGCTATGACGCTCTTATTCATACACTGAACTGATTAGTTAAGTTGGGGAGAAAAGAGATAAATGAAAGCCCGCCTACACTGAAAACTGATTGGTTGATTTATCAAAACAGGCCAATCAGGATGGTCTCTCTCTCTTGGATGCACTCAGGCACACACGCACCACCTCTCTCTCTCTCTCTCTCTCTCTCTTTCTCTCCCGTCGTGTGTGCGCTACACTCAGATGCACACGCGGTCTCGAATGCTCGCTCTTGATCGCTCACTCTAGATTCCGGGAGATTTTATCTAATTTGCGGGCGTCAATATACAGGAGACTCCCGGAACTTCCGGGAGACTTGGGATGTCTGTAAATGATGGTCCAACAGTCTGAAAAACCTCCTTAAGAAGTCGGGGAGGGACATTATCAACTGGCGAGCCTGAGGGCTTCAAATGACCAACAATATCCAGCACAAAGGGCAGGGTCACAGGCTGGAAAGAGTCGAAAACAGCAGAGAAGGGGACAGACACTGAGGGGTCAATGGCAGGTGGTGAAATAAGTGTTCTGGCTGATGTGACTTTATCAATAAAAAAGTGAAGAAAGTTTTCACACACAGCCGGGGAGGCCTCAATGCCAACAGTCTGTGGTGCATTTAAAACAGAGTTGATAACTCACACACACACACACACACACACACACACACACACACACACACAGCAGTGCACAAGACACACACACACACACACACACACACACACACACACAAACACACACACACAGCAGTCACAAGACACACACACACACACACACACACACACACACACACACAGCAGTGCACAAGACACACACACACACACACAAGCAGTGCACAAGACACACACACACACACACACACACACAGCAGGCACAAGACACACACACACACACACACACACACACACACACACACACACAATTCCTCAATTCCAACAGTCTGTGGTGCATTTAAAACAGAGTTAATAACTCACACACACACACACAGCAGTGCACAAGACACACACACACACACACACACACACACACAATCACATTCCAACAGTCTGTGGTGCATTTAAAACAGAGTTGATAACTCACACACACACACACACACACAGCAGTGCACAAGACACACACACACACACACACACACAGCAGTGCACAAGACACACACACACACACACACACACACAGCAGTGCACAAGACACACACACACACACACACACACACACACACACACCTCAATTCCAACAGTCTGTGGTGCATTTAAAACAGAGTTAATAACTCACACACACACACACACAGCAGTGCACAAGACACACACACACACACAGCAGTGCACAAGACACACACACACACACACACACCATCAATTCCAACAGTCTGTGGTGCATTTAAAACAGAGTTAATAACTCACACACACACACACAGCAGTGCACAAGACACACACACACACACACACACAGCAGTGCACAAGACACACACACACACAGCAGTGCACAAGACACACACACACACACACACACACACACACACACACACAAGACACACACACACACACACACACACACACACACAGCAGTGCACAAGACACACACACACACACACACACACAGCAAGACACACAAGACACACACACACACACACAGCAGTGCCTCAATTCCAACAGTCTGTGGTGCATTTAAAACAGAGTTAATAACTCACACACACACACACACACAGCAGTGCACAAGACACACACACACACACACACAGCAGTCTGTGGTGCATTTAAAACAGAGTTAATAACTTTAAACAAAACATGAGGTTTGTGAGAGTTTGACAGGACAATATCAGAGAAATATTTTCTTTTAGCCTCTTTCACAACGGATTGGTAATGACGCCAGCAATCCCTGTTGAAATGACACTTGTAATTTGTCCTTTTTCCATTTTCTCTCAACTCTTCGGCAATTCTGTCTGGCAGCACGGGTTGTTTCATTTAGCCAGGGCTCCGCCTCTGACTTAGTTTTATGCTGTCTAGTCTTTAATGGAGCCGCAATGTCTATGGCAGTTTGACAGGTGTCGAGAACCCATGAGTTCAGAGCCTCAGTATCATACCCAGATGCAGGCAATACACAGTTTTGACTGAAGGCAGTGGTGAAGCGAGCAGCAGTGGAAGGGTTAATAACCCGACATCTACGAGTAGCAGCAGCGCGAGGTTTGGCTGCTTGACAGCAAACAGTAGCTTCAAACAGTACAGGCATATGGTCAGAGAAAAATGTATCACAGATCTCCAGATTGTCAACAGGCAGACCGTAAGATAACACAAGATCAAGTGTGTGACCACGTTCATGTGTAGGCCCAATTACACACTGTACAAGATTAAACGAGTTGATAATGTTTAAAAATTCTCGTGCCAATGGGTTCTCAGGGCAACACACATGAATATTACAATCTCCCACAATAAGGACTCGTTCATATTTAGGCATAATATCCGCTAAGAACATAGAAAAGTCAGATATAAAGTCTCTGTTATATTTGGGAGGCCGATAAACCACCACACACAACAGAGTGTGAGAAAGACCCAGCTCAAACAGACTTAGTTCAAAGCTAGTGGTCGATGGTAGCGATAACTGTTTGCATGCTATGGTTTATATATTGCCTTGCACTATATTTATATCTTAAATATCAGACTGTACTGATATTGCACTATTTCCTCTCTTCAATTGTTATTTCTATATTTTTATATTGCATATTGTATCTTTCCTGTGCCAGTTGAGGTGTCCACGACCATGGCAACCTTGACAGGGACAAGGTGTCGTGGCAGATATTCAGACTCGGGCCAGAAATTAAGTCCAAACATCTTGCCTACAACGTAACAAAAATACACCATTATAAGTGCTGAAGTCAAAAACTTCTCCCAAAAAGAAGGCAAAAAAGTCCGGCAGAGTTCCGCGGCAAAAATTCCTTTAATGACTACATAGCTTAAAGCCTGAGTGGATCGCACGATCGCACTCCCGAACAAAGGTAGAACTCTCTTACTTATACCCCTCCAAAATGCTGACACAACACTACCCCGAACAAACTTTTCACCTTAAGTTTACGGAAAATTCAGGGGTGTACAGTATAGAATGATCACAGGTCATACATTGTGCATGGGTTAAATATCGTTTGCCCCCCTGCACTCTCCTTCTGGTTGTTATGAGTAGAGCTCGCCCTGGGTACGCGTTATCTTGCAGCTTCAAAGCCGACTTTGGTTTCTTCAAAAGGCCCAGGCTAATGCAACATGAGACACAGTGCAACAAAATGAGACACAGGGCAGCAAAAAGAGACATAGGGATACAGAGCGCACGTAGGGGGAATTCTGGTAGAATAGCTTCAGTATGTTAATAGTATTAGTTAAACTTGTTATTTAAAATGTTATAAAAGTATTATAGTTAGGAATAACTTCAGTGTATTACTTGATTATGATTAAGGTTATATGAATACATGCTTTACAGTTTCAAACTCGTTTTCTCATCATGATGTCTACAACCCATAGGATAATTTTATACAACAAAGGGGTGGACATTATTCTTTCCATTACAGTATTTTTAATATTTCTTACTGACCTTTCTGTTTTTATTCTTTATATGTTAAGAGAGTGTTTGTTTTTTTTTACACAATTTTACACAACGTCCCAACTTTTTCTGATTTGGTGTAGTACCATGTGTCATTCTGTTAAGAAATCCAACCAACAATTTCAGGCAAATTGGATCACACAACATAAAAGAGTGATAACAGGTCATATTTTAACGTTTTCCTTTTGTTCACTATGTTGACGAAAGTGATTATAACATATAGCAACAAAACCCATTAGCAAACGGAAAAGCCTATAGGTGGTTACAAAAGGACAAAAAAAGGAACCACAAAGGAAGACCTCATGCATACTTGCTGGGATGTTCAACACACGGTTCGCAAAACAGGCAACTTCCGGGTCAACTAAATAACTACCCTCTACTGAACCTAAACTAAAAACTTGCAGAAAGTAACCACCAAGGTAAAACTAAAATAGAAATATTAACAAAGTTAAGGTTAAGTAGTTGTTAAGTAATATTAAGTAAGTAACAAAAGAAGGTGCAGGAGTGCCAGCGTCTGTCTACACCGAGGCGCAAGAGAGAGACTCCATCTTGAAAACCAGACGGGCTTTATACGAGTGGGCTGGCCCCAGTAATGAAGGAGAACCAGTCAGCAACCAGTAAGCTCACCAGGCTCCACCTACAGGAAGCGACAGGAGACAGTGCAGGGTAGGAGCAAGGCAAATGGCAAAAGCGTCATCATCGGCATAGCGATCATCAAACAAAAGCGTTATCATCGGCATAGCGATCATAAAACAAAAGCGTTATCATCGGCATAGCGATCATAAAACAAAAGCAGCACTAACCCAGCACCATGTAGCACATTCATACATACATAAATACACTTATTTGGCTACATTGTTGGCCCTGAGGCAAAACAACGATTTGGATTTAATTTATGTATCTATGATACAACATTGGCACTTTTGTACACTAAATGCCCATACACTGAGTTGCTTTCACATTGATTTTGAAGTGCCTACCCCATATACCATTTTATTCCTATAAAAATGACAGTAAAACAGAACCTCCCCTTTTTTAAAGGTGCTATAAGCGATGCAGAGTCTCTTTCTGTTGACGTTCAAACAAAACAGAGAGCTAGCTCGCTAGTCCCTCTCTCTCCCTCCTGTGCAATTGAAACTCTCCCAAACACTCATCTCGTTGGTGATTTGCTGGAACAGTTTCTTATGATTTTATGGTCCAGGCTGGATCAAGTTGTTCTTGGAGCCTGGGCTGTCTACAGAGACCGCATCTTTTTACAGTGTATTCAGGGCATAGGCAGCTAGTGGATGGTGAGGTGATGTTTGCTGCATGTGACAAAAAATGTTTTAGCTTAATATTTAAAACATTCAAGCCCATTATATGTGGAGAGTTCTAATAATGGTACAACAATAAATAAAGAAAAAAAAATAAAATCGTGCAAAGACAAATTTATGTAAATATTAAAAAAAACATTGATTTATCTTTTACAAATTAAACACTCATGTTGGTGCCATGCACTTAAAGAAGAATAAATTCTGACATTGTTGTTGCATACCCAGAACTCCTGGTATTTTATTATGCTGTTGTGGGTAGAAGCAGGCCATTTTAGTAATTTATGTCATTCTTTTTGTACTTTTTTCCCAAACCTAGAGCCTTGTAGAAAAACGATGAGTGCTGTACACACTTTTAATGGTTCAGTCATAATGAGAGCATGTTTGTCTTTCACCATACAACGTTTGGGCTGTTTATGAATATACTTTTAATTATATTAATGCCCAAACATTGCTTACCAGACAATGTGATTTTCAGGCTGTAAAACTGAAGTAATTTCAAGGGCTGAAAATAATATAAAGACATAAGATTTGAAACGCACACTTGATATAGACAAGATTGGAACAAAATCTGAGACGGTGCGGTGCAGCAACAACCTTATCTGATTTGGCACGGAATGACCCAGGTGGCCTTGGGTGTTGGCATTTCTGTGGAAAAAACAACACAAAACCTGATAGGTAGGTTTATTCATAACCCACTGTGATGTCCAGGTCCCAACACAAAACCTGATAGGTAGGTTTATTCATTACCCACGGCGATGTCCAGGTCCCATTTCGGTAAATGTTTTCATGCAGGCAGGGTGTGGTATATGGATAATGTAAGGGTAATACCCTGTATGTCTGTCTTTTTAGGCAATTGAAAAATAAAAAGATACCTGCACACTGTTCTATAAGCTCCCAGAGTGATTTATTAACAACGTTTCGACCAAAGATACCTGCACACTGTTCTATAAGCTCCCAGAGTGGTTTATTAACAAAGAATTGCACACTGTTCAAAGATTAACAACTGCACACTGTTCTATAAGCTCCCAGAGTGGTTTATTAACAACGTTTCGACCAAAGATACCCGCACACTGTTCTATAAGCTCCCAGAGTGGTTTATTAACAACGTTTCGACCAAAGATACCCGCACACTGTTCTATAAGCTCCCAGAGTGGTTTATTAACAACGTTTCGACCAAAGGTCTTCGTCAGGTATCAAGGAGATGAGTGGGTGGGTGGAGATATATATGGACAAAATACTGGGTTATGCCCCATGTCCACCAATCAGTCTGTCCTATCTATTAATGCATCAGACAATTGAAAGCAAATGGCCTATATGGCCTACATCAGCCCACCAAGTGTTACAGTTGCATCAAGTCAATCCTTTGCATAGGTCATTTATACATCAGACTGAAAAATACACCCAATCCATCACATCTGTATAAGTGCCACATTAGTGGGGTCATTTTTGAGATACACTGTTGGTTCCGTTAGCGCCTGCTCTAAGCTAACCGATGTTCGATCAAGAGAAAAAAGCTTCTGAGCAACTCTCCGTTGGCTTGTGAGCTCGAAAAATTAAACTTCTATCAGGCCAATCAAATCGTGTATAGAGTCGTTAGCCGGGCTTAACATAATGATTGATGGCAGAGTTGCAACGGTTTGGCTTGAATTCCCTGCTACTTGAAAACAAAGAAGATGGATGTTGCTGTTGGCCAACAGTGTGACACGAAGTTAAAAGCTTTTTATGTTGGCAAAAGTTTGAACTAGCCAACCAGCTCCGCTGGTGGGAAAGCGCATGGGACTTAGCTGTCCCATTGGTGCAGGGAATTTGAAAGACAACCGATTATCCCGCCCCTCGGACTGAGCACTGCGAACGGTGAGTGCCCAGACCCTACATTTTAATGTGGGTCTGGCTCGTCAGGCTAGGTGCAAAGGACCCTAGGGTGAAATTACTCCAAACCATTGCTTTAATTGTGTGTGTGTGTGTCCATGCGATTCTGTGCCGTTGAGTGTGGTGATGGTGAAACTGAGGTTTCCATCCACTTGTATAGCTTTTTAAGCTAGCGTCAGCTAGCTAGCTAGCTCAGTTCTAATTAAATGATTAATTCCATGTCCTAAAGAATGATTAATTGGTATCATAAATGATTAGACAATAATACAGTAAACACAATTATGTTTAGCTGCACTTACTGCTTGTTAAGAGAGAAAGTTTATTTGGTGACATTAGGCGATATGCCCACTTCAGAGCCGTATAGGGCTCTGGCCTACTTATGCAGACCAGAACTGTCCCGTTTTGCTCCCATAGTAACGAATTATGATGCTCTGTCTTGCTAGTAATCAAGGATCTTTGGTGTTATTGTTTCCAGCAGGAATGCGGCCACAAGAAAAAGTAAAAGTGGCTCGGGAATCATCTATGCTAATCTAGATAGATAGATACTTTATTGATCCCCAAGGGGAAATTTTAGTAAAACTCGTCAGTCATGCTGTCTACAGCTGGATACTTATCTACGAGAACGCAGGAGACAGATGAGAAATATTGTGGACCAGAGCCGTATATTGCCATCTCGTGACACGAGATCTCATCAGATTTTTGTCTTTGACGAGAATATCGTGGTATGTTTGTGTCGCGACATCTTACGAGAAATCTTGGCCCTCGAGATCTTGTCACATCCCTACTCTACACACATCCCGTAACTTCCTGACACGGACAACAAGGTTCAGCCCAAATAGTAATTTATTGAATAAAAGCATTACCGAAAAGAAAAACATCTAACGAGAGATAGAAAAATATAAGACAAGAGAGAGAGATACAAGAGAAGGTAGAGAGATATAAGAGAGAGATAGAGAGATTTGAGAGTGCAAGAGCAAATCTAATAGGTGCCTGCAGGAATAAAGAGAGGTGCCTAATAGACCTCTGAAGTTTGCCTACAAAAAAGAACCAAAACGGCCATCTTTGCCCATATAAGGAGATCCGGTTGTTAATTGAAGCTAACTACCTATGGCAAGTTGCATTGCAAGTTAGCTCTGGAGTAGCAAAAATCTAAGTGTGCCACCTTCACATACCGGAGATCACAGTATCCACTCAAAGGCAGAGGACAAAAGTGTGTTCAGGAAAACGTCTGCATTTCAGAGTTTGTCATCCCCGCAAGAGTTTAACAGGTGCGATAATTCAAAATCCCCATGTTATTTTCCCATAGGAAAAATCGCCAGATACCGGATGTCAAAGATGGCAGCTTTTTTGTAAGCGAACTTCAGAGGTCTATGGGAAAGAGAGGACAGCCCATAATATACCTGGTTACATGTGCACTTAATTGACCAAATAACCTGCCCAGGTTAGAGGTGCAGTTCATTAACCAATGAACCTCTCCAGGTCCAACCCTGCCTGCGCACATGGGAGAGCCTGAGGAGGGCGCAGGGGGTCATAGCAGATTGGACACTTTGATGATTGACAGGTCATTGAGTTAACCACTGCAGCTGCACCAGTAGAGAGATGACCACCAGGCTCCAGGAGCTGAAGACGCTGGCCACACTGCTGACTACACCTGGGAGCAGAGCTGATGATGAAGAACAGAAGAGAGTTAGTTATGTGTGTGTGTGTGTGTTTGTTTGTGTGTGTGTGTGTAGGGGGCGCCCTAACCAGTGATGGTGAAACTGAGTTCTCCACTCTCGGCTGCGCGGAGCAATGTGTTGTAGATGGCCGTACTGCTGGGAAGGATCCCATTGGCTGTGAAGGTCAGATCTGTCTCATGGACGATTGAGCCTTGCCTGACCAATCAAACAAAACATCACACCATGTCATCGTCATGTCACAGAGATCAGTCTACACAAACAGGACATTAGCTACAGGGATAACATATCTATTAGTTAACACTACAGGACATCAGCTACAGGGACCACATATCTATTAGTTAACACTACAAGACATCAACACCAGGCAAGCCTGATGCTTTTTCTCTACGAAACTCCCCTAGCGCCTGCGTAATCCGTCGAACGCAGCGAGCCCCTCGCCGGGTCTGAAGCTCTTTTCCTTTTCTTTGCATCTTCCGTCAAGGGTTTTCGCTGCTTCATCGCCGGCTTTGCCATTATACACACGTTTGCAACAATTGCGCTAGATACCGCATTGACTGTCGAGTTCTATTAGGTGGTATTGTAAACGCAGACGCCATATTGCTGGGGGCAACACCAAAACATTATTAGTTCATAGATTTCACATGTAAAATACATTTTATACAACCCCACCCCCATCTTGCCTGTTCATAATTCTGAGAAATTGTTGAATTGCATGTGTGTGCAAAGAGGGCAAGAAAGGGAGAAAAAAAGAAATGAGGGAAAACAAGTGTTTTCCCAAGAAAGGTGAGCCCAATTGTTTCAGGAGTTTGATTTTCTAATATCCATTTCCTTGTAGTTCAGGTGCTCTCTGTCAGCAATTGGTTAAACTATGCCAGTCCCAGACATTGAGTCCACATTCAGAGAGATAAGAAAACCAGCTGAACTTGTTCTGTTGTCAAACTCATGTGAAGTTAACCCTTTCACTTCCTCACAGTGTTGCATGAAGGAACACACAGAGACAGAAAGGCAAAGATGGTGGGGGTCCTTCAGCTTCAGTCCTGATTCTCCAGGATGCAGCTCGTCTAGATCAGAGGGGTTGGAAGTCAGAGCTGAAACCAGACTAATAAAACCCTTCTGTGAGACAAGACAAACCTGACAGCCTGAGTGTGAGACGATAGGAAGAGAAAGTGAGGATGTTGTTATTAAACCATTAAATAGGGGGATATCAAGCTGCTTAATGAATGATCCAAAATGATCTTTTGAGAGACCACTACATAAGTCTCCATACTAAGAAGCACATGCACATATTTGACACACTGCAGCAGAACACCACTAGTCCAATTACAAGCACTTAGAGAGTGGCATCTGACTCGACCAATAGGGATGGCTGCACAATCCCTTCATGTTGTTTCTGCATAGGTATTAGAAAGCTAGATACCGCATTGACTGTCGAGTTCTATTAGGTGGTATTGTAAACGCAGACGCCATATTGCTGGGGGCAACACCAAAACATTATTAGTTCATAGATTTCACATGTAAAATACATTTTATACAACCCCACCCCCATCTTGCCTGTTCATAATTCTGAGAAATTGTTGAATTGCATGTGTGCAAAAAGAGAGGCAAGAAAGGGAGAGAAAAAGAAATGAGGGAAAACAAGTGTTTTCCCAAGAAAGGTGAGCCCAATTGTTTCAGGAGTTTGATTTTCTAATATCCATTTCCTTGTAGTTCCAGGTGCTCTCTGTCAGCAATTGGTTAAACTATGCCCAGTCCCAGACATTGAGTCCCACATTCAGAGATAAGAAAACCAGCTGAACTTGTTCTGTTGTCAAACTCATGTGAAGTTAACCCTTTCACTTCCTCACAGTGTTGCATGAAGGAACACACAGAGACAGAAAGGCAAAGATGGTGGGGGTCCTTCAGCTTCAGTCCTGATTCTCCAGGATGCAGCTCTCGTCTATATCAGAGGGGTTGGAAGTCAGAGCTGAAACCAGACTAATAAAACCCTTCTGTGAGACAAGACAAAACCTGACAGCCTAGTGTGAGGACGATAGGAAGAGAAAATGAGGATGTTGTTATTAAACCATTAAATAGGGGGATATCAAGCTGCTTAATGAATGATCCAAAATGATCTTTTGAGAGACCACTAGATAAGTCTCCATACTAAGAAGCACATGCACATATTTGACACACTGCAGCAGAACACCACTAGTCCAATTACAAGCACTTAGAGAGTGGCATCTGACTTCGACCAATAGGGATGGCTGCACAATCCCTTCATGGTGTTTCTGCATAGGTATTAGAAAGCTAGATGCCGCATTGGCTGTCGAGTTCTATTAGGTGGCATCGTAAAGAGACGCATTCATATTGCTGGGGGCAACACCAAAACATTATTAGTTCATAGATTTCACATGTAAAATACATTTTATACAAATCACCCCCATCTTGCCTGTTCATAATTCTGAGAAATTGTTGAATTGCATGTGTGCAAAAAGAGAGGCAAGAAAGGGAGAAAAAAAGAAATGAGGGAAAACAAGTGTTAACAGCCTTCTTTCCCAAGAAAGGTGAGCCCAATGTGAAAGCAATAGTCTACAAATGAAATTAACTCCTGAAGGTTACAAAAACACTTCAATACCACCGCTAATCCATGATTATCAGTGCTGAAACAGCATTAACACAAAATTAGAAATAACATGATGCCTGATTTATAGCCTACCACAACATTTCAATAGCCTACTAATTCGAAAATTATTATGAGCTAATAGCTTAACTTAGTAGGCTCAATGTTATATAGGTTCATGAGGAAAGGCTGTCAAATTAGTAGCAAAGCTAACTTGTGAAACGCATCACACTCAGTTAGCTATAGATAGCTGTTCTCTCAGCTTCTGAGCAACTGTTCAGTTTTTCATTCATTTCATGTTCTAGCTTTTAAACATTCTTCAAATAAAACAGAAATTCAGTGAAGTCTTGGGTAATAGGATTATTTTCTGTTATACAGTACATATAAGAGTTGTTAGATTAATTCAATGTGTGATTAGATAGTAGTTGTGAACCTCATGCTTCATGCTTACAGCCGGTGGTTGGTTAGTTGGTTGGTTGGGGGGGGGCCATGGCCACCACTTGTGCATAGGGCCCAGAATTTGGTGCTACGCCCCTGTCGGCGGGTACGATACACTGAACTTGCAAGCGAAATATTCTTTCTACAGGCAGTAGGGGTGGGTCTTCAATCACCCTGTAATGAGTCATTTAACCATATACTGACTTACGAAGATGATTAATTAACACAAAACTGTTGCCTGGTGTCCCTTTAACAATACAGGACATCAGCTACAGGGATAACATATAAATTAGTTAACAAGCCTGTCAAGTTAGACACACAGGACATATTAAAATTATGGTTTGTTTTGTTCATATCAAAACTAATTGTTGATATTTGTATATACTATACTATATTGATTGTTGATCATTTTGGTATTATTGTTCTATAATAATATTATACACAAATAAAATGAGTTTGATAGCCACCTGAAGGATTTGGCATTGAGTCTTATAATAGTCTTATAAAAATAAAATGAGTTTGATAGCCACCTGAATGATTTGGCATTGAGTCTTATAATAGTCTTAGGTAACACTTTATTTTAATGTGTCACTGTTACAGTGTACCTACCTAATTAGGTACAGTGGTACAACCTGTGTAACAACATGTACTATCAGGTACTATCATTGTACTTGCATTATGTATTTGTGGGTACCTACATATAGTTGTTACATTGTAATACTGAGTGCTTTTACAAAACTTTGCCAATTTGCCTAAATTTTCATCAGAGGCAAAGAGCTGACCTGAGACCTGCTGGATGGGGTAAATTTGGTCATGATAGATTTGATATACAAAGCATTCTTAGCTCCAGTCAAGGCCTCATTGTCTTCAGTGTACATATAACAGCTGTGCTGCTACAACCTTGTTACTCTTTGATACAGTGGAATAAACCTATTTAGTGTACCAGTTAATTACTTACATGTACATATGACATGTATGTTATGTCTTCGATGTCTTGGAACAGGTCTACTAATTCACTACATAGTACATATATCAACTGTGTTGGTACACACTTATTGCTGTTTGATACAGTGGCATAAACCCATTAAAATGAAGTGTACCAGTTAAAGGAGAATTCCGGTGTGATATTGACCTAAAGTGTATTGAAACATGATACCGAGTGTGAGCGTGTCTCATAGCCCATCTCGCTTGTCCCCTGCACTCCAAAAATCTGAGGCTAGTTAGCCCGATGCTACCAACAGCTTTTTTCAATAGTGGTGCTTCGACGCATCGGGCTAGCCATGCAAATAAATCACTGTTTTACATCCATTTACGAGGCTCAATGTATCTCCACACTTCATTGGTAGACTTCCGAGGGCCCTGACATTTAAAACGAGACATTGAGAACTTTGAAAAAGCACTGGTAGTTTACTTACAAGGCGATTTATACAGACAGTATCTTCCGCGAGAAGTTTAAAAGCCATCTTGATTTAGTCCCGATAAATTCGAACAGTAGTATGAACAGGTATGATAAGGATCAGATTCCAAAAATAATTCAGTGGAAATGCATGGATTCCAGTTGCTGCTGCTGGAAGAAACTGGAATCCATGCATTTCCACTGAATTATTTTTGGAATCTGATCCTTATCATCATACCTGTTCATTCTTACTGCTGCTCTAATTTATCATGACTAAAAAGATAACTGCAAAATATTAATGTGTTGTGTCATTGGTGTATTGGAACATGTCTGCCATTACCCTACATACTGTAGTACATGTATCAACTGTGTTGGTACACATTTATTACTCTTTTGATACAGTGGAATAAACCCATTAAAATAAAAGTACCAGTTAAGTACTTACATCTACATATATACATCCTGTCAATGATGTTATGCATCCTGTAATTGATGTGTTGAAGCGTGTCTGCTGTTACACCACACAGTACATGTGAATTAGTAGACCTGTTCCAAGACAAGACCTGTTCCAGTTTATTCCACTGTATCAAAGAGTAACAAGGTTGTAGCAACACAGCTGTTACATGTACACTGAAGACAATGAGGCCTTGACTGGAGCTAAGCATGCTTTGTATATCAAATCTATCATGACCCGATTTACCCCATCCAGCAGGTCTCAGGTCAGCTCTTTGCCTCTGATAAAAATGTAGGCAAATTGGCAAAGTTTTGTAAAAGCACTCAGTATTACAATGTAACAACTATATGTAGGTACCCACAAATACATTATGCAAGTACAATGATAGTACCTGATAGTACATGTTGTTACACAGGTTGTACCACTGTACCTAATTAGGTAGGTACATTGTAACAGTGACACATTAAAATAAAGTGTTACCTAGTCTTATAATAATAAAGTGAGTTTGATAGCCACCTGAAGGATTTGACATTGAGGCTGATGAAGTGTGGGGTGAAGTCTTCAATGAAGAAGGGCTCCAGCTGAAGAGGAGAAGCACACACATTTAATAATCAGTCATTTAATATTTGGGCATTTAATATTCGGTCATTTAATACTCCGTATTTAGTAATAAGTTATCAAATCAAATTATCATGTTATTTGTGACATGCATGGTTTGTGTACACATGTGTGTGTGTGTAAGGAGTCCTCATTGAATGAATGATGTGTGTGTGTGTGTGTATGTTACATTACATTACATTACATTACATTTGGCTGACGCTTTTTCAACCAAAGCGACTAACAACATGGTAAACAGTAAAAATGTGTGTGTGTGTGTGTGTGTGTGTGTTGCTGACCTGTCGTTTGATGAGTGAAGCTCGGTCCTTAAACGCGTTGGAGCTGGAGTTAGACAAGGCCATGTTGAATGTCTCACTGGTGGCAAACTGGAAATTGGATGCGGTCCTTGGAGCACCTGTACGTACGGGAACAGACATTAGGGTTTACAGCAGGGTTTCCGTTGTCCGGTAATTACCGGACATTGGCTGGAAAAAAAATGAAATGTCCGACAAAATTAAATCTCTCCGGTCAAGTTGTCCGATTGAAATTGGCTAATAATCCCGTCCCCCTAACGCAATCTGAATTTGAGAATAAGCCTAAAATGTAGGCCTATATTAAAACAAGAATATGTCCTCTGGCTATGTTTTTAAATTAACAGGCTCTACCGTTTGAAAGTTATTAAACAACACGCATAGCGATGCTGCATTTCAAATAGGAAGCGCACGCTTAAATGTCCATGTTAAGCAACGAACAAATGAGTGAGACGGTTCAAACATGGCCAGCTAGGCCCAGGCAGACTAGCCTTAAAAGTTTTTTTCAGAGGCCAGACGTGATGGATGATGATAAATTTGTAACGTCTGAAGCCTCAGATGTCCGGTCAGCTCCACCACCACCAGATAAAAAGCAGAAGTGTCGGGCGTATCTGTCGGAATCAGTGACATTGGAAGTTGGAGTTGCGGGGGGTGCGACCACACCGAGACACCGGGACATCAACGAGGAGACTGCTGGTCCACAGATAATTTCCGGCACAATCAAATGGTATCATTGAACCGCGGACTGAATGAAAAAGAAAATAAACATTTCCCAGAGTAGGAAATATTTCTTAGTTTATTGTTATCAAATAAAGAGGCATTAGGGGGTGAGAGTGCTCATTCTTGTGTGTGCGCATCTGTACAAGTTAAACAGTGGAACCACTGGACATAACGTGGGTAGCAGCAACAAACAACGTAGCCTATTTAAAACAACGAACGAAGCAGATTCTTGCTGTCCATGAAAAAATAGATACTGGCTAGATCTTGTTAGGCATGTTTAAGTTAGGCTAATGAACATGTTGCATTCTATACGGCCTGATTATGTCATTCTTTAAGCTACATAGCCTGTCTTCAGTTTTCCTCAACTTGACTAATTAAGAAGCGATAATAGGATATTTGACGGGCATATCATCAAAATGTCCGGAAAATGAAACCTCTACCAGCCACTTTTTTCTAGCGGAAACTCTGGTTTACAGTCAAGTCTCACCACTCTGCAGCCATCTTGGTGACGACTTCAGGCAATTATCTTGAGCAGCAATTTCGGAAAATTACGTCAATCACAATACAATACAATACAATAATGTGGTTGGTTACATACATTATGCGGTTGGTTACTTACATTACAGGAAGGGCTGGGGAAGTATGTATGCATGTGTGTGTGTGTGTGTGTGAGTACTCACTGATGACCCTAATGGAGTCCACGTCGACAGGCAGTGTGTAATTGGAGGCGGGGTCACTCACAGCCTCCTTCAGGGTATTCACAATGTCCATTCTATCTGGTACCGACTCAATAGAGTACTCGTTGAAGACCAGCTCAATGGCCATCTCCATGCGGTTACGAGAACTCTGCCTGCAACGCGCACACACACACATGACACATGACACACACAATCACACAATGCGCTTCATCACAGTTACATTACTTCACACTATCCAGGATCAGACCTCACCAGACACACTCACACACACAAACACATTCACACACAAGCACATGCTCTCACTCACACACACAAACACACTCACACACAAGCTCACGCTCTCACTCACAAACACACACTCACACACACACACACACACACAAAGCTCACAAACACACTCACACTCACACACATAAACCAGAGTGCATACCAGAAGGCCACCACAATGGTCCTCACAAACAGTGTTCCATACTGGGTCCGGTAGACGGCGTCACACTACAAAGAGTCACAGGGAAATTGTTAAGTTCTGTTAGCAGCAACTTGCTAACCTGACTCCGCCAGATGGATTGCTTTGTATTTGCCCCACATATCCATCTGGGAACTTTCCGTTGGAGAACGTTTGGGAAGGGGCGAAAATATTGGTTAGCTGATTGGATAAACCATTTGTCTATCACCACCTATGTTGGTGATAGACGGGCCAAATCAACCAGATCAGATCAACGAAGCGTTCTTCTAATGCCATCTTTTGACATACAAGTTCGGTAAGTAGCTAACGTTAACGTTTTTAAACTTACCATTTGTATGTGACATGTGAACCTCATCAACGACAATCCCCACCAAATTTTCATGGTAGGCTACACTTCTGAAGAAAGCAGATTCCTTCTTGTTAGGTAACTAAGATTCAGATACCAAACACTAACTGGAATTGGCCGTGCGGAGGATGTCTGTGTCCTTCATTCCTCCCAGCTACATTTCAGACTCCTAGCTTCCTAGCTTCCCCAGGAATACTCGAATATTCGGATAAAATTTCAGCGATAGCTATGCTCATCTCATCCGCGGAAGTCGCCATGTTGTTTAGACTGAAGAGTAGCTTCTCGTTGCGTCACACCTAAACTTACCTCAAAACCAACGCTGATTGGACATTTGTTTGGTGAACTGCTCCAAATTTTCTCTAGCGGAGAGACGCCAGACTGATCTGCGAGTGAAAATCTGAAGCTCTCGAGATCAGGATGGTCTCACGAGGCTAGCAACTTACAGTACTTGTATCATGTCACGCATTCTGTGAAATAATTTCTTTCAGGATCTTAAAGAAGCACTATGCAACAATTTTAGCAAAAATGACCTTAATTATGCAGGTTGAGAGTCGTTCTGATGGTTCTACAACACTTTCTGGGGCGTTTGGTGGGTGCTTCGTCTCCCCCATCACTTCTCCACGGAAAAATCGAATATGCAACTTTCGGAAATCCAGATGTGAGCGGAACTATCTAATCGCGCCTCGAAAATGTAGTCAGATTGTAGTTTCGAAGAAGACTGCAAAACGGACACCGACTTGGCTTTGTTGCTGTTGAAATTGTAAGTAGCCTACCCTTGGATGAACTTTGTTTTTGTAATGTGGTTTGATAGTCTCTTGAACAATGTGTTTGCCTGACCATTTTATTGTGAGCGCTGTATGTGTTTATCTTGGTTTCTTGTTGGCTAGCTCGCTCTTGAATTAATTTCCCCTTGGGGATCAATAAAGTATCAATCTATCTATTTATCTATCTAGCTAGCTAGTGGGGGGTTAGCGTAGCAGTCACTTGCTACCGAAGCTGCAGGGGGAGCTGTGTCGTGAAAAATGCGAGCCCAAATCCAGCAAAAACCCAGAAACAGCAAAGGAATAACCAGACCTGCATAGTGCTTCTTTAACCAATTAATCTAAAAAAGTTTGTTTGCATTGAATATTATTCCACACTATGCTATCGACTCACCAGTTCCTTGTCAAACAAATTTGTTTGCAACAGTGAAGCTGAGTTTGTTGTTAACAAAAAACGTAAATGTTTCTTCAGTTAGGAGCAGGACTTTTTTTTATTTTGCATAGGCAAAAGCTAGCCTAATATGCATGAAAACCTTGAGGGAGCTGCAGCTGTTAGCATCAGCACAGTCATATTAACACAGCAGGGCACACTAGCCCAGTGAAGTGTAAAATCCCCAGAAAGTTTCAAACCAAGCTTGCGCTGATATGATGCACAAACTTTCCCAGGTTCATCTGTCTGAATCTCAAGCTCTTTAGCCTAGCATAATGCTGTATTCACAGCATGGTGAATGGCAAACAATGACAAAATGCTGTTCATGTTCAAGTTCATAGCCTGGTTATTTATCGAAGGACTATGGCACGTTTTATATTTTATTATGATCACATGGGGTTACTGTGTAGGTAATACTACGGTTAACTTAACATGCCCATCAGGCTACACTGGACAGATGTTAGAAAACTTTTAAACTTTTTTTTTTACTCTTCACTGATCTGAGCTAATTAGCGAATTACCTTAAGTAGCCTAGCGTCTCGGGAGAGAACTACTAGAGAAAACGCTGGGGATAAAACTCAAACAAGTTAATGTTAGACTTAGACTAGCTGTGTAACAGTTTCTCGTTGCAAAATAAAAATTTCACTGGAGCTCCATGCACTTTTGTAGGCTACACGCAGTCTCAAAAACACTGTTTACAGCTCTTCGAGTCACTGTACGAAGTATTTTTTTTTTAATATAAAAATAGGCCTACACTTATGGGGTGGGTGTTATTGTGTTTTCTAAAGAATCTCCCGTCTTGCTTTTGTATAAAAAATAATATTTAGTGACACATATGTAAAAGGGAGAAAAAAAGGTCACCTTCTGTTATTTAGCAGGCTACGATATAAGGTCTGGAATTTAATTTAATATTGTTGTAATGGTAGGATAACTACACAGTTTACACAATAATAACACTATGTTATAAATATTGTATCAATGCAATTATTGGCTGTCAATTATTCAAAATCGTGGCTCTGTCTCTCATTGAACAGTAACCTATTTAATGCATTCTAATCCATTGTCAATCACTTCCGGGAACTTTTTGAAGTTTACATGAACCACGTGACCTTAACGAATTTTGAACACCCATTGTCGCAACTCTACCTTTATATGGCTCTGATCTGAACCAATCAACTACATTCTACAAAATATCTGGACAAATCAAGCTACATTCTATAGAAGATCTGCTCCAATCAGTTACTTTCTACAGAAGATGTGGACCAATCCGCTAGCAACTCACCACAGCAACGACCTGAGCAGCCTGCTGTTGGAATTCTTGGCTCTGTGGGTTGCTTAGCGCCTCAGTGTAAACGATGGTGAGGACAAACTGCAGCACAACAGTCGGGGCTGGCCGAGTGGGTTGAGTTGTAGTGGTTGCCGTGGTAGTTGTGGTAAAACAGGAGCAGCTGTTGTCAGCATCTGCCCCACTGGAGGTAAACTGGACAAAGCCTGGTTGATTAGTGCTGATCTGGGAGTTGATCCAGCTCTCGTAACGGGACACCCTGGTGAAGACTGCAGGCTCATCACATGATTGGAATCCAAAGCTAACGACACCGGACTGGATCCACACAGAGTCCTGTTTGCTCACCATCGGTCCGCCAGAGTCTCCCTAGAATATTGATTAATTGCTGGTGTCACATGATTAGGAATATTGTATTGCGTTGTATTCATTTATGCAAAGAAAACCCCTAAATCCCCCTTACTGTTCCTTTAATGCAGGGGTGTCCAAACTACGGCCTGCAGCCCGCCAGGCACTTTAATCTGGCCCGCCTAGCATTTATTAGTTTATCTTATTACACGGCTCTTCATAGTGCTGCAGAATGCTCCATTCACTTGAATGGGCCTTCCCAACGTTCGGCGGTCTGCTAATTCTGAATAACAGACCGTTGCTAAGTATAACAGACGGCTGTCAAGGAAAATGGGCTTTGTGCTTCAAAGTCAATTCTTTCATATCACTACGCAAGGATTGGAACTTCATTCAAAAGTGAAAGCAAACGGTTGATCAGCTGTGTTCTAAAGAATGTTTGATTCAAGTTCAGCGTGTGTTGCGAACTATTTATTTCTCAGCAAAAGCCATGATGAAACGGTAACAAATAGGCTATAGCCTAGGCTATGTAGGCTAAAGAGTCATATCGTGGGGGAGTTTATTGTGTCGTTTTGGTAAGTAGCCGTGTAATAAGCAGGATAATGTATAGAGCGCCGGTCATTGTCGGAGATAGGTCCCTTCAGGGCGGAACAAGACCCCTCCGCTGCGTGTGGGGTCCCGTTAAGCCCTGTCGGGACCTATCTCCCGACAATGACCGGCGTTCTATACATTATCCCTTACATAGATCCGGCCCGCCACGCACTTTAATCCGGCCTGTCGAGCATTTAATTAGGTTATCATAGGCCGCTTGCTATTTTTTTCCAGTGACAGACGACGTTGTGAGTAGGCTAACTTTAGGCTATTGCAAACTGCTTTACACTCTTCTTGTAGAGCGATTACAATGTCTATGTCAAAACAGCTTGTTACGTCGAGATACATAGTATCTCCTTTGCAGCAGATCTAACTACGTTATGCTACTCCATTTAATTGGGAACGCATTTGAGCGTGCACGAGAGGGAGAGAGCGCGGCAGGTTCCAGCTGGCTTGTCATTGTTGATAATTGATATCTACTTTTTAAATAAGAAACTTTTAAAAGGAAATCGCGATGGCAACAGTAGTTCCCACTACTGACCACTTATAAACTGTGAGAGGGCATGAGCCATAGGCACTGCACTAGCCATAGGCTATATATGACTGGAGCTAGCAAAATAGTCTTAAAGTGACAGTGCACCATTTATAAATGAATTAAACAACATCAAATTAACAGTATTTCTTAAGAAATTTTCTACAACAAAATGACTTTGTCATTTAAATCAGCGGTCCCCAACCACCGGGCCGCGGGACATTCCTAACCGGCCCGTAGCCTACGACAAGAGTTTAAAAAAAAAATGCATGCAAACTCATTCGAAGCTAATTCGACATCTAGAGTCCAAGCATCCTACACTTAAAGACAAACCCCTTGAGTTCTGTGGCGTAAGAAACGCGAGCAAGAAGGACAAAAAACTAGTCGCGTAAAAGCAACCACATCGATTGAGCGTGGCTGCTAAAAGCCTCATAGTGGCTAGTCGGATTGCTAAATCTAAGAAGCCCTTTACTATTGGGGAAGAGTTAATTCTGCCTGCTGGTAAAGGCATGTGCAATGAACTCCTTGGGGAGGCTGCAGCTAAAAAAATAGCTCAGGTACCGCTTTCTGCAAGCACTGTCCATAGGGGAATTGATGATATGTCAGAGGATATTGAGGCACAGTTGTTAGGTGAATGGGCACCGTGGTACGCTATCAAGTTGGTTGGTTGCAGGTCACTGGCCAGAGTGTTTGAGTTGCGAGAGCAGCTGCAGAGCCGCTTACAGAAAAAAGTCACCGTTAGCTGCATATTTTACTGATGAGGGCTGGGTTTCAAAACTTCGCTTACCTGTGTGACATATTCGGGTTGCTTAATGACCTCAACCTGTCACTGCAGGGGAGAATGACGACTGTCTTTAAACTGGCAGATAAAATTCGCTGCATTTAAAGCCAAGCTTGATTTGTGGGTACGACGAGTGGATCGGGGTGTATTTGATATGTTCCAAACAGTAGTGGGGTTTTGGGAGAGACTGAGGCAGGGCCCTTTCTCTAGCAGCTGGTCTTGCGATCACCTTGTTGCGCTTTCAAATGAGTTTGAACGTTACTTCCCATCCTCCAAAGATCCACGGCAAACCAATGAGTGGGTCCGCGCCAACCCATTTGTCAATATCCCGAATAGTCCTAACTTGTCAGGCGCGGGAGGAAGAGCAGTTGATCGAAATTGCAAATGGCGGTGGTCTTAAGAGTGTGTAGGCTATGATGAAACCTCTCTGGCGGGTTTTGAATGAAAACCAAAGCAGAATATCCCGAGATAGCCGTAAAAGCTGAAAAACGTTGCTACCATTTCCCACCACGTTATCTATGCGAGGCCGGTTTTTCGGCAATGACTGCAACTAAGACCAAATTAGCACAATCGACTGGACATTTCAAACACACTGAGGGTGTCACTGTCTTCCATCACCCCCAGATGGAACCTTCTTGTTGCAGGGGAAACAAGCACAGGGCTCCCACTGATTATATTAAGTAATGCGTTTTAGTTCCCATATTTTGTTACCATATTTTGTTAAGCATGTTCACACATGATAGATGTAGCTTCAAGTTGTCAATTTTCATAGTTCATATTGTTCAATTTTCACTTCTTCAAGTTCCGTTTTTCACATTTTTAAGAGTTCGTTACCTTCACTGTTCATACATAACTGGAGCTAGTTCTTTTCAAGTAATGCATGCACAACACGGAACGTGGAACATGGAATCCCCGAACCCCCCCCCCCGCCCCACATCGGTCCCTGAAAAAAAAAAGGGAATCAAACCGGTACATGAAAGGTTGGGGACCCTGATTTAAATGATATAAAATGTTATATATATTTTATATATATATATATATATATATATATATATATATATATGTCACAAAAACATTCCATAGCGGGCCACACAACAAAAAATAATTATTTTTGTTGTGTGGCCCGCTATGGAATGTTTTTTGTGACAAAAAAATAAATAAATAAATAAAATATGAAATCAATAAATGAAATATGAAATAAATAATTAAAAGTTGAAATAAATAAATGAAAGATTAAATAAATAAATAAATAAATGATTAAATGTAAAAAACATATATACATTTACATTTACATTCCATATGCACGGTTATGCAATGTGCCATGAAATAAATAAATACGTCAGTCACCCATCAAGGCGGGACCTAACCACTGATTGCTGCCTGAAATAACAGGAAGTGATCCAGCTCTGAGTCAGACTGTACTGGCTTGCTACCTGTGAACCACACTGGACTAAGGACATAGCTCAGACTTGTATCATAACTCACGAAACATACAACAACAAGGATTTCATACTTTTGGGAAGATATCAGGCGTGAAAGCGTTCTGTCATTTGATGGGTCTGTTTGCTGTGTCTGAGGGTTGATAGACATGCTATGTGCACATCTAGACAGTTAGCACAAGCGTTAGCTAGTTATCGACATCTACAGAAAGCGAACTTATATCTATGGCAAACGACTTTGCTATTGCTTCTATTTATAGTAGGGTGCCCAGACGCCCCAGTTAACTTCACTTGAGCTGAATTCACCTCATTTGTTATATGATACATAAACAATAAAGCTTGAGATGCCCATGCCGTGAACTCTTATTATGTGACTGTCAGTACAGGCTTGCTACATTGCCCAAGCAGTGTCCACAACTTTCCAGAGACTTTTTAGTTCTCAATATGAGGGTATAACTCAGCAGCCGACAAGGATTTTTGACAGCACTAGATGCTATGCTTTTACGTCCTGATAACTCACAGCCAAGAGTTAGCAACATAGAACACAATCTTTCTGAATGAAAATGCCTAGGTTATGGCTGTTAGCAGTAGCACTAGCTTTTAGCTTCTATCAATGACTTTATTCTGATCAGCCAGTCATGCTCACAAAGTTTGATTTTTTTTTTTCAGGCAGCAACCAATCAGCGGCTAGGTCCCGCCTTGATGGGTGACTGAGGTATTTATTTATTTCATGGCACATTGCAAGACCGTGCATATGGAATGTAAATGTCAATGTCAATGTATATATGTTTTTTACATTTAATCATTTATTTATTTATGTATTTAACATTGTTTTTATTTATTTAACTATTTATTTAATCTTTTATTTGTTTATGTCATATTTCATTTATGTATTTCAACTTTTAATTATTTATTTCATATTTAATTTATTGATTTCATATTTCATTTATTTATTTAATTTTGGCACAAAAAACATTCCACAGCACGCCACCCAATTTTCAAAACCCAATGTGGCCCTTGAGTCAAAAAGTTTCGACACCCCTGCTTTAATGCCTAAATTATTACACCCCTGCTTTAATGCCTAAATTATTACAAACATGGTGATTCTTGTAAACATGCTCTCACATTACAGGGCCTTTCCTTCGTAGACCAGCACAGATCATGTTGGATGTGATATCGGCATTTAAGATTCTATAGATACAGCCACACTGCCTGTTCCCCAGCACAGGAACCTCAACTTCCTGTAGAGTCTCAGGAAATGGAAGGGATTCTGGGAGTGACATAGACACAACACACTCAAGATGAGGAGAGGGCAGGGTTGTGCAAAATTTTGAAATTAATTAAGAATGACTGAATGAATGAATGGAATTTGAATTGAGGTCAAAAACAGGATCTAGAATTACAATACGAATGTGAATTAAAGGAAATAGAATTGAAATTTGGTGTTTAACAATGCTTTACAGTATGTCAGATATGATTACATTACATGTTCTATACATTATTTGTTTGAACTAAGTGTACACATTACATTACATTAAAGGCTCTATTCAACGGATAATTAAGTTTGATTTATTGTAATTTTCTGAAACATGATGGAACAAGACATTGTTATAATGGGTATAACAATGAATTACATGTATAACAATGAAACACATTCTTTATGTGTGGCTGTCAAATTTCTTTGACTTGCCATGAATTTAACTTTTTCTTTTCACTTAGCTAGCTTCAGTTAACACCCGAATCTCCTTATATCAGCAAAGATGGCAGCTTTGGTTCTTTTGTGTAGGCAAACTTCAGAGGTCTATTCAATTTACTGTGGGTGGAACATGAATTGAATAGAGACCAATTCTAAAATATGGAATTTTGCACAAGCCTGGGAGAGGGAATATGATCCCACTGACCGCAATAATTCGAAAAATTACGGTCCAATTCTGAATGATGTAATGTAGATGCATGTCCTGTCCAATGTTATAACACATTTGTTTACCTCCTTCACCGATGTAACCCCAGCCAGTGATCCAGCTGTTGGTGCCAGTGCTGAATTCACTCCCACTGGCAGCCAGACAAACAGGACTGACGTAGTCGTTGAAGTTGACTGGGGTACTGAGACGAAGCAGAGCGATGTCGTTGTTATTGGTGTCTCTGTCGTAACTGGGATGGCTGATGATCTGGCTTAAACGGCGGCTTACGCTGTTGGCGTTGCTGCCTTTCAGGTTCTCAAGACCCAACACAACAGTCAGGCCACTGGGGATTCTGAAACTATGACAACCAAAAGTTTGCTGAGGTCAGTCTGAAACCATGACAACCGATAGACTACAGAGGTCAGAACTGTAACCAAATGACTGCTGTTAGACCTGACACCAGGACCATTAACAGCTCTTACCTGCTAAAGCAATGAGCTGCCGTTAAGACCCATTCATTGTTGATGAGGGAGCCTCCACAGAAATGTCTGCCTGACTGCTGAAGACTGGCCTGCCAGGGCCAATTTCCTGCAGGAGCATCCTGACCCCCAACTATCCTGGTGTTGAGTGGAGGTCTACCACACACTGGGGAAGGAGATGTCACAGTTATTACCTTTTAGCTCTTTAGCGATCTCCAAAGCCTTCAGCTGTATGACGGTAATCAGCATTCCCTCATTACGTGTTTCAGTCACATCATATCCACTCTGCCATCAATCTGTTGGAAACGGCCGCTTTTAGCACCACAGATTTTGATGACGACTGCATTTTTAAGACAGTCTTTCTGGGCTCGCCATCGCATTAATCACCATATGATTTTAAAATTGCCATCATAGCTCCTTCTCAATCATTGGAACCACTATTTTTGAACCACTTTGTTTGAGATGATCTCTTGGTCTCTCCATCATTCAAGCTTGTGCCACTGTTGTGAAGGACAGCTCACTTAATTCAAAACACAACATAATTACGACTTTAAATCTCATAATTATGACTTTAAATCTCATAATTTTGACTTAATATCTCATAATTACGACTTTAAATCTCATAAGTATGACTTTAAATCTCATAATTTTGACTTAATATCTCATAATTACGACTTTAAATCTTATAATTTTGACTTAGTATCTGGCAGGTTTTTTTTTTCAAGTGGCGTAAACGGGCTTCGATAGTAACTGTAGGATGATTTGTAGCTGTAAAATGGATCCGTACCTGTAGAAAAGATTTGTAAGTGTATTTTTGGAATATCGACAATTACTTGTACAGATCATTTTTACATTTACAATTTACATCATTTACATTTTTACATTTACATAATTTCTACAGCTTCAAAACGTGATACACATGTACACAATATTTGAGTCTAATATTCTTCCATATGAAGGGACTTAGGGCAGCCGTGGCCTACTGGTTAGCGCTTCGGACTTGTAACCGGAGGGTTGCTGGTTCGAACCCCGACCGGTAGGCCACGGCTGAAGTGCCCTTGAGCAAGGCACCTAACCCCTCACTGCTCCCCGAGCGCCGCTGTTGATGCAGGCAGCTCACTGCGCCGGGATTAGTGTGTGTTTCACTTCACTGTGTACTGAATGTGTTTCACTAATTCACGGATTGGGATAAATGCAGAGACCAAATTTCCCTCACGGGATCAAAAGAGTATATATACTTATACTTATGACAGGTTGATAAACAAATGAGGGTGATCAGGTAAACCTTTTGATACTCACCATTTAGTTGCCCCCAGGATCCTGTTAACAGAGAGAGAGAGAGAGTGAGACAGAGGAGATAGACAGATAGTCACTAGTTGGCCAGTACTTAACTCAGTGTTACAGCTAGTGACATTAAATTCACTTTCTATATGTTGCTAGAATTGCACCCAAATCAAATACATGTACAGTAATATAACTAAATATGTTGAAGTTTTCAAAAAACAACTTTTTATAATTAGAAAATTAAAAGAAAGTGGTGAGTGGTTTATACAACCGATGTAAAGCATATCACTTTTATTGGGTCTGTCACTATAAAAAATCAAAGACTGGTTTGGGTTCTTTCTGGATTTAAATGGCATTCAGGAGGCCAACGAGAAAGTTCACGTTCCACGGTTTCACTTTTTAAATAAATCTTTTACGAGGTCACCTTGATTTTGAACTTGCCCTCTGTGGGTATGACCAAAGCGAGAATGGAAGAGTGCGCGTAACTTAAAAGTGCGTAACTGAAGCGTGTAAAAAAAGGGCTTACGGTGATTTACGCACTAATGGGAGAATTTGCCCCTAAGTGAATTAATTTCCACACTTGGAGATCCAGTTCTGCCAAGCTTTAATGAACTCATAAAAATTCACACATACACACACACACATACACACACTGACATAAATGGCTGAATAATGAGAAACATCTCATTAATATTCCTGGATCTGACTCACGGAAATGGCTCATGAAGCAGTAACAACAAAATGTTTTCTCTCACGCACAAACACACACACACACACACACACAGTAGTCATGCATCTCATTACTGGTGCCAGTAAGGAGGACAATGCATCCTTTTGCTTCCACGAGACATGGGATTCCTGGAATGTCATTGATTTTTTATGAAGTCTATTCCAGACATGGGCAGTCATGGAATATCAGGGAATTGTGATATAGTTGTTTACAATGTACTTGCCAAAATACATATATTTCACATAATTGGTGCATATCTGGTTAATAGCTTTACTGCTTGCTTGAGTGGTTGTGATTAGCCCAACTTAGTTTTTTCAATGTAAACCTTGTGAAAAATCACTATGAGACTTATTCCCCTTAAATGATTGAAAGGTACCAATTGACCAAAATTAGGGGGTCTGGCTCAAAGACTAACAGGGACAAACACATACAATCATAACACATAATGAGGTGCATTTTATGTTTCTCCTCACACCATTTTACACAAAACTCCCACTTTCCCCTTGATCCTCCCATAAATAAACTAGTTCAAAGCCTTGCTGGGAACACATACAACTATACTGATACAACTATAATGATGCTGGGAACATATACAACTATACTGATACAACTATACTGATGCTGGGAACACATACAACTATACTGATACAACTATACTGATGCTGGGAACACATACAACTATACTGATACAACTATACTGATGCTGGGAACACATACTGTACAACTATACTGATACAACTATAATGATGCTGAGAACACATACTGTACAACTATACTGATACAACTATAATGATGCTGGGAACACATACTGTACAACTATACTGATACAACTATAATGATGCTGGGAACACATACTGTACAACTATATTGATACAACTATAATGATGCTGGGAACACATACTGATACAACTATAATGATGCTGGGAACACATACAACTATACTGATACAACTATACTGATGCACATTTTATGCTTCTCTTCCCACCAGAGTCCACTGTTCCTCCTAAAGAGTAGAGTGATCTGGTCCTAAAGAGCAGAGTGATCAGGTCCTAAAGAGTAGAGTGATCTGGTCCTAAAGAGCAGAGTGATCTGTTCCTCCTAAAGAGTAGAGTGATCTGGTCCTAAAGAGTAGAGTGATCTGTTCCTAAAGAGCAGAGTGATCTGGTCCTCCTAAAGAGTAGAGTGATCTGGTCCTAAAGAGTAGAGTGATCTGGTCCTCCTAAAGAGCAGAGTGATCTGGTCCTAAAGAGTAGAGTGATCTGGTCCTAAAGAGCAGAGTGATCAGGTCCTAAAGAGCAGAGTGATCTGTTCCTAAAGAGCAGAGTGATCTGTCCCCTCCTGAGTGATCTGGTCCTAAAGAGCAGAGTGATCTGGTCCTAAAGAGCAGAGTGATCTGTCCCCTCCTGAGTGATCTGGTCCTAAAGAGCAGAGTGATCTGGTCCTAAAGAGTAGAGTGATCTGGTCCTAAAGAGTAGAGTGATCTGGTCCTAAAGAGCAGAGTGATCAGGTCCTAAAGAGCAGAGTGATCAGGTCCTAAAGAGCAGAGTGATCTGTCCTTCCTGAAGAGCTGGACAGAGTGATCTGGCCCTCCTAAGAAAAGTTTTAGTGGCCGCGGTTATACACTCAAACGTATAATGTATTAATTTACACACACACGCACACACACGGACACACACACATGCACATAGTGGGGAACTCACCCTTTAGCAGGGTGCAGACCACCGTACCAAACCACAGCCAGCCACTGAAAGACATGATCCAGCCTCTTACGGTTCCTTTTGTCTTCGTGAACGTTCCCTCTTACGGTTCCTTTTGTCTTTGTGAACGTTCCCTCCTACGGTTCCCACTTTCTGAGTTAATATTCTGTTCAGCCACACGGTTCTATCCAGTTCTGCCCTGAGGTTCTGTCAGTCTCATATATGGTTCTGAGGTTCTCTCTGTGCTTCACAGGGTTCCTTCCTTGTCTGTGGTGTTCTCTCAGTCTCATATATGGTTCTATGGTTCTATCTGCTCCTGTCACCCAGGTGTGACTGACTGTCTGTCGCTAAACAAAAACTCTACATTTCAGGTACATTCTGTGTGTTGCCCCTCCTTCATACACCTGTGATGTGATGAGGGTGTGTGTGTGTGTGTCCATTGTCAATCATGCCTGGCTGACACAATTCTCTGTGCCTGTGTGTGTCAGTGTGTGTGCATGCTGGCATGATTGGGTAGGTGTTTTTTTATCATGTTTTGTCATGTTGTCTGTGTGTCGCCAAACACAGAGAGTGAAACATGTCATGGGCATCAGTAGACCTGTTTTACTAGAGCGTGTGCCTGGCCTCCTGTGCAATCTATTTATCTCTCTCTCTCTCTTCTTTCTTTCACACACACACACACACACACTAAGACCAACCCACCCACTCAACCACATAGTTACTCGTTCGCCCACACTTAAAAGTTTGCCTGTTTTTGGTAGAACTTTGGAACAACTTTGACTGTGATGTGTATGTGTCCTCCAAAGCTGATGTGACACTTTGGAATGGAATGGAACACTTTGGAATGGAATAGAACACTTTTCTGAGCAGTGTTGCTGGGCAGCGTTCCTGTATTGTTGTTCTGGCATGTGCCCTTTGATATTGGGGCACTTTAATCCAGTAGTCCAATGAACAAGATCATCCAACTGGAACACATGGAACTGGTTATGTGGTTGCTCTGCAACATTGCTCCATAAGTTGCCCCAAGTACCAAGTATCACCTTAATACCAGCAATATCATGCATTCTGCACATGCACTGACAATGTCAGAGACTTCATTATCTGTATTATATGCCAGTGTAGCATGAGTATAAAGCCATTATTTTAAGGTAATAGAACTGAATGGGGTTGTTTTAAACTGACATTCTGTGGGTTTTGTTTAGTCGTGACTTTTCAAGTGCATCTCTGATACAGTATATAGGCTGAGAACAGGCAGGTCAGCATAGTTGATCTGTTGATGTTTGCCGGCATTTATAGCATGTCTCATAGGCAGACAAAAGCTGTTGCTCTCAAACATAGTCACTTAGGGTGCCTTCCCACTTGGACCATTTAACTGGACCGAACCCAAATCTCTACCCCTGGAATCACTGTTAACTGGTGGACACTGGTCCGTATGAACATCCAAAGGGTCCAAACCAAAGGGTCTAATGTGAATATGGCTTTAATAATCACACTCAGTGTGATGAAGGGTCTAATCTGAATATGACCTTACAGTAATGTGAATATGGGTATGTGTGATGAAGGGTCTAATCTTACAGAATAATATGGCTTTCACACACTCAGTGTGATGACAGTAATGTGAATATGGCTTTTTAATCACACTCAGTGTGATGAAGGGTCTAATGTGAATATGACCTTACAGTAATGTGAATATGGCTTTCATAATCACACTCATGAAGGGTCTAATCATGAATATGGTTTTAATAATCACACTCCAGTGTGATGAAGGGTCTAATATGAATAAGGACCTACAGTAATGTGAATATGGCTTTCATAATCACACTCAGTAATGTAGATGGCTTTAATAATCACACTCAGTGTGATGAAGGTCCCTAATCATGAATGTAATAATCACGCCAGTGAGATGAAGGGTCTAATCTGAATATGACCTACAGTAATGTGAATATGGCCTTACAGTAATGTGAATATGGCTTTCATAATCACACTCAGTGATGAAGGGTCTAATGTGAATATGACCTTACAGTAATGTGAATATGGCCTTACAGTATTGTGAATATGGCCTTACAGTAATGTGAATATGGCCTTACAGTAATGTGAATATGGCTTTTTCATAATCACCTCAGTGTCATGGAAGTGTCTAATGTGAATATGGCTTTAATAATCACACTCAGTGATGAAGGGTCTAATCATGAACATGGCCTTAATAATCACGCTCAGTGTGATAAAGGGTCTAATCATGAACATGGCCTTAATAATCACACTCAGTGTGATGAAGGGTCTAATCATGTGAACATGGCCTTAATTGTGATAAAGGGTCTAATCATGAACATGGCCTTAATAATCACGCTCCAGTGTGATAAAGGGTCTAATCATGTGAATATGGCCTTAATAATCACGCTCAGTGTGATAAAGGGTCTAATCATGTGAACATGGCCTTAATTGTGATAAAGGGTCTAATCATGTGAACATGGCCTTAATTGTGATAAAGGGTCTAATCATGAACATGGCCTTAATTGTGATAAAGGGTCTAATGTGAATATGGCTTTAATCACACTCAGTGTGATGAAGGGTCTAATCTGAACAGTGTCATGGGCGGACTGTTGAGTTTAAACGAGGATGTAAGCAAGCATCCAGAGCAGAGGGACAGTGAGCAGGTGGTGGAGTCTAGTTGAGGCTACATGATAAGAACTCAGTGGTGGAGCAGGTAGGCTAAGTGTGACATGCCATGCTGACGATGATGATTATTAATTGCGATAATGTAATGATATGGTAATGACAACATAGTAAGGCCGTGCTGTGATTATAATAACAAATAGCGCAACTTAAATGTTCTAAATGAATGATTTGCAAACCCGGACAGCGAAAGAGTGTCAAATCGATATTACTTGTTGGTCAGATTGATCAGTTTCCGTCAGACGCCCAAAATTCAACATCGATGGCATGAGTGGTGGTTGGTCTCTCAAAGTAGAGCGTCGAAAGGGTTCTATCTTGGAAGGGTTATCAGGGTAAAGATGGGCTAAAAGACTGTAGACTGACGGAAATGTAGGCTACAAAACATCAAGTCATATTCATGCAAAAGCCAATATAAGCTATATATACAGTGACCTATACGATACTGTACTGGAAGACATTAAAGATAATTAATTAATATAGCTATACTGTTCCAAAATGTACCAGCAATGTAGGTAGGTAGTATAACCTACAGGAATAAAATATTTCCAGCAACAGCCCTGTTTATTTCAGTTGTCCTACAGTGATTAATGTCTACGACAATCAAGAAATTTAGCTCCTTACACATAGGCTTCAGTAACTGTTTGGTGCTGCTGTCACTTAAGCATTTTATAGTTTAAATGTAGCCTATTGAATACTTTGAAATGATACTTTGAATTCAAGCAGAAACTCTTTAATAATTGCTTGTATAGCCTACTTGAATATGGAGATCATGTGCTCCATGGCTACCTCTGATCAGTCAGAGTGATAGCCAATGAGGCCTACATAACTTTCAGTGCAGTTGAAAAAATATATATTTAAGGGTAATGCAAAGATTTTGTATTTAATTAGGTGTGCCCGACCGATTTGAGGGCCGCTTGGGCCAAATATGCCAGGGCCAATTTTGGTCCCAGTCCGCCCCTGCTCAGTGTGATGAAGGGACTATTGTGAATATGGCCTTACAGTAATGGGAATATGGTCTTAATAATCACACTCAGTGTGATAAAGGGTCTAATCATGTGAACATGGCCTTAATAATCACGCTCAGTGTGATAAAGGGTCTAATCATGTGAACATGGCCTTAATAATAACGCTCAGTGTGATAAAGGGTCTAATCATGTGAACATGGCCTTAATAATCACGCTCAGTGTGATAAAGGGTCTAATCATGTGAATATGGCCTTAATAATCACGCTCAGTGAGATGAAGGGTCTAATCATGTGAACATGGCCTTAATAATCCACGCTCAATAAAGGGTCTAATCATGTGAACCAGTGTGATAAAGGGTCTAATCATGTGAATAGCTCTTAATAATGTGATGAAGGGTCTAATCATGTGAATATGGCCTTAATATCACATCATGTGTGATGATGAAGGGTCTAATCATGTGAATATGGCCTTTGTGAATATGGCCTGGAAGGGTCTAATCATGTGAATATGGCCTTACAGTATTGTGAATATGGCCTTAATAAGGGTCTAATCATGTGAATATGGCCTTACAGTATTGTGAATATGGCCTTAATAAGGATCTAATCATGTGAATATGGCCTTAATAATCACGCTCAGTGTGATAAAGGGTCTAATCATGTGAATATGGCCTTAATAATCACGCTCAGTGAGATGAAGGGTCTAATCATGTGAACATGGCCTTAATAATCACGCTCAGTGTGATGAAGGGTCTAATCATGTGAATATGGCCTTAATAATCACGCTCAGTGTGATGAAGGGTCTAATCATGTGAACATGGCCTTAATAATCACGCTCAGTGTGATGAAGGGTCTAATCATGTGAATATGGCCTTAATAATCACACTCAGTGTGATGAAGGGTCTAATCATGTGAACATGGCCTTAATAATCACGCTCAGTGTGATGAAGGGTCTAATCATGTGAATATGGCCTTAATAATCACACTCAGTGTGATGAGGGAATAGAGCACAAGGGGGTTTTGTCCTCCCTATAATGCCACAAAACTCGCCATCTAGCAATCTATTTAAGGTTTAAAGCAATCTATTTAAGGTTTAAAGCAATCTATTTAAGGTTTAAAGGTTTTAAGGTTTAAAGCAATCTATTTAAGGTTTAAAGGTTTTAAAGTTTAAAGCAATCTATTTAAGCTTTAAAGGTTTTAAGGTTTAAAGCAATCTATTTAAGGTTTAAAGAGTATTTCTAGTATTTTGATACATGGCCTGGCTACTGTATTTTTTAGTTTATTTTGATACATGTATTTGATATTTTATTTAAAATATTCACTTTGATGTATTTTTGCCCATCCTTGTGTGTGTGTGTGTGTGTGTGTATGTGGGTGGGTGTGTGGGTGTGCATGCTTGTATGAGAAGAATGATGGTTGTTTGTAAGTGACTGGATGTGTTTAGCCATGTGTGTGTGTGTGTGTGTTTGTGCGTGAGAGAAAACATTTTTTTGTGACTGCTTCCTTGAGCCATTCCGTGAGTCAGATCCAGGAATATTAATGAGATGTTTCTCATTATTATGTCAGTGTATGTGTGTTTGCGTGCGGGTGTCTTGGAATGCATCTGTCAATGTGACATATGTGCATAAACACACACACACACACACACACACACACACACACACACACAAACACACCTTGTGTTGCCTTAGGGCTTCTTCCACTGAGGTTAAGAAGGGATTGTATGTTTATTTAGTTTGATATTTAATTGGTATAGTGCCAACAACACAGAAATCGCATAGCCCCAACACACTCACACTCACACGCGCCACACACACACACACACACACCCCTGTTAAAGTGCCCTCAGAAGTGTCCTAGGTCAACCTCCAAGGTCAACCTAGTAAAAAGGTATAGTGTGCATGGGCGTAGATGTAGGGTGGGACGCTAAGGACTAGTCCTAATCAAAATGTTAAGATGACAACATTGTCCCCACCAATATTTTAGCGAACTTATTTGTGCTGCTGATCATTCCGACAGCCAGCACGACAGTACAAGAAACATCATTTGATTGGCTGATCAAGGGGGAGGGGGAAGGGTTATCTGACACGCACGCTACACGCATGGAGAGTGCCAATGGACAGGCTACTTTGCACTGGCAGTCAAGCAAGCAGATGTGTTAACGACAACGGTAAGTTACCAGGGCTGTCTGCCAATACATACCCCATGAAAGGCCAAAGTAAAACATTTTGATATTCCCTTTGCCCTTCAGCATGTACATGTTTGCCCCTTTTTTGCGGTTTGTAGATTAGCTATGCCACCCAAGTATAAGAAAGGGGACATAAAAAGCTTTTTCATTATGCAGAGTCTTAGCAAACTAGCCATACAAACTGATGCTTATCCAAAATGACTGACAGAGCTTTCAATTGGGCAGCCGCGGCCTACTGGTTAGCGCTTCGGACTTGTAACTGGAGGATTGTTACATTTATTTATGTAATTTATTTATTTAGTTATTTAATTAAACAAGGATAACTTCTCCCCACTGTGGAATGCAGATAAGGATGCTACGGGAGGGAATTCAAACACACTCAACACCATCTATTGAGGTCATTGAGATATCTGACATTTTTTCTGTTAAAGATCGGCATGGAGACAATAGGACATTTTTGCCTTTGTCTGTGTCCTTATGTGAACTTGCACAGGTAAACTTGCTCATCTACCTGCGTACGACTTCACACCAGTGCTTCAGGGCAGCCGTGGCCTACTGGTTAGTGCTTCGGACTTGTAACCGGAGGGTTGCCGGTACGAACCCCGACCAGTAGGCACGGCTGAAGTGCCCTTGAGCAAGGCACCTAACCCCTCACTGTTCCCCCAGTGGGCAGCCAAGTTGTTGCAGGCAGCTCACTGCGCCGGGATTAGTGTGCGCTTCACCTCACTGTGTGTTCACTGTGCTGAGTGTGTTTCACTAATTCACGGACTGGGATAAATGCAGAGACCAAATTTCCCTCACGGGATCAAAAGAGTATATATACTTATACTTACTTATATTGTATTGTCTATTTGCTTATACTTACTTATACTTCAGACCAGAGCTGATGCTTCAGCAATAGCCGTCACTGAAAAGCTGTGAGTGTTTTATGAACACAGCTGTTCTCACATTAGCTGATTGCGATAAACCATTGTTGCCTAATTACCAATTATTCATTACATTGTGTAGTATCTACTTTTTTTAGTGTTTTTCACATATAGTATTTTGCGATATTTTTAAAATACAAAAATACACACCAATTAAGTATTTTGATACAAAATACAGAGCTATTTCCTTCAACCCAATAAAATACAAATGACAAAATACTATTTTGTATTTGAAATACATATTACATGTTTCAGAAATACTACCCATCCCTGAGAACAGGCAGATTACATCTTTATAGTTGGCCATATGATGACATACTTAGGTTAACACTGTATTTCACCAGTTAGGGCACCACAATGGCCAGCAGCGGCACTGTGTAGTCTATCTTGACATGTCTAAGTTTTGGGTTACAATATACAGGTAGTGGGCTCTCTGTTGATTTTAATGAGTAGGCCTAAGCCTCAAGTTACAGCATTTCTATCACAATTGACCAGACTTCGACCTTTGGTCTGCTTTTAACAAAATTCTGGCTATGATTGTTCCTTGTATTGCATGAGCCATCACTGCGCCTATTGCATTCTACTGTTGTTAGCCTTAAGCCTAGCTCAGTCATTATGTTATACCACATCACCCTCCATTAGAAGTGCAATGAGCTGCATTGAACATAACAAACTGCATTGAGAATTCCAAATCCATATTTCTAGATATTTTGGTAAAAGTAACTTAAAAGTAATACAATAGTAGTGTAATGCCTTACAATTCAGATACAGTAATATTGTAATGTTAAAAATTACTTTGAAATGACAGTAGTGAGTAATACATAATACATTACGATTTTGAAGTAACTTGCCCAACACTGATGACAACCATCACTTTCTATGTGTGTGTGTGTGTGTGTGTGTGTGTGTGTGTGTGGAGGGTCAATCAAATTCTATGATTGCCACTGATGTGAATAATCTCACAAATCACACAAACCAAATCAAATTTTTAAAAAATCGCAAAAGTATCGAAATCGAGATTATTCACTTAGTATTGGTATTGAAACAATAATGTTGGTATTGTGACAACAGGAGTTGGGGATGTGCCTCCACCAAAGCTGAGACCAAACCTACGCCCTTGATAGTGTGTGTGTGTGTGTGTGTGTGTGTGTGTGTGTGCATCAGTGTTTATGTGTGTGTGTGTGTGTGTGTGTGTGTGTGTGTGTGTGTGTGTGTGTGGCTTAGCTATGTTTTGGTTTCTTGGCAGATGCTTTTGTCCAAAGTGATGTCCAACAATAACAACATAAACACAAACACAAACAAGGTGAACAGATGAGTTTTTAAATGCTTCCTGAAAATCCCAAAACTATCATAAAAAGGTAGAAAACTAGATACATCTTTTCAACCCATAAAGAATAAAATGAAAACAAATAAATAGTCTAACCAAATGTTATTAGTTTAAGAAATAAAATGTAATCAACTGTTAAATAACCAGGCTGTGGTTGTGGCAGTATTGAATGATGAAATGGACTAATGTTGTCATTTGCCTTTGTGTTTAATAGTTAGTTACATTAGGTCATACATTAGGTTATTATAGTTACATTAAGAAGATATTAATTAATGGAATAAGAAAACAAGCAAACAGATGTACTTCATGCCAAATATCTGTCATAAAGATCATTGCTGCATTCACACCTGACCTGACTTAGATCAGACTGAGATCAGTGGTCATTAGGGCTCTTGTTTTGGAGTTTCTATGGAAAACAGCTTCCATATGGGCCCTTGTTTGTAATTTCTATGTTAACATGCTTCCGTGTGGGCCCTTGTTTGGTGATTCTAAGGGGAAGTCTTTTTGAGGGTAAGTTCTGATCTGGTCCCCTGTGAGTTATTTCTCACATGCCATTGGACACTTCAATGATTGACAGGTCACTGAGCCAACCACTGTAGTGACACCAATAGAGAGATGACCACCAGGCTCCAGGCAGTGAAGACGCTGGCCACACTGCTGACTACTGCCGAGGACACAGCTGATGATGAAGAAGATAAGAGAGTTAGTTACGTCTGTGTGTGTGTGTGTGTGTGTATATATATATACATGTGTGTGTGTGCCTGTGTGTGTGTGTGTGTGTGTATATAATATATGTGTGTGTGTGTGTGTGTGCCTGTGTGTGTGTGTGTGTGTGTGTGTGTGTGTGTGTTAGTGTGTGTGTATATAATATATGTGTGTGTGTGTGTGTGTGTGTATATATATATATATACATGTGTGTGTGCCTGTGTGTGTGTGTGTGTGTGTGTATATAATATATGTGTGTGTGTGTGTGTGCTAACCTGTGCCGTTTGAGTGTGGTGATGGTGAAAGTGAGGTCTCCACTCTGGGCCGCACGGAGCATAGTGTTGTAGATGGCCGTACTGCTGGGAAGGGTCACGTTGGCTGTAAATGTTAAATCCGACTCATGGATGATCGAGCCTCGGCTGGGAAATCAGACAAAAAACAAAAACAGCACATCAAGTCACAAGTAATACCACCGTCAGTTTACTGTAGAGGGCGCTAATGTCACAGACTCCACACATTATCAGCTAAAAGGATGACATATCTGTCAAATTGAACATACAGGACTTTAGCTACAGGAATAATAGGTGTCAGTTTAAACAAAACAGAGCATCAACTACAGGGATGACATATCTACAGTATCAGTTAACACTACAGGACATTAGCTACAGGGACAACATATCTATTAGTTAACACTACAGGGGTGCGTTTCCCGTACAACTACGGAGGTTAGCTTTTTACTAACGTGGTACGATGCATCGTTCAACTAACCAACATGTAAGTTACGACTGTTTCCCAAAACCGTCGTACTTACATAGTACTTTGTTAGTTTGAACCATGTTGGTTTCAACCAACATAGTTCAGACTACAATGGTTGCAGATGTGTTCGGAGAATGTCGAGCTATGTCGGTTAGAGCCGAACGCATGAAGTCACGTAAAAGTAATGACATTTTACATTGCATGAAGTTTCCTGGGCCCAGCAGTTATAATATCATTATAATAATAATAATAATAATGATAATACTTATTACAACAATAGGCAGTAATTTCAATAGGCCCTAGGCTATGTATGCTTTTTAAAAATATAGGATATTAATAATAATAATAGGCATAATAATGATAATTTGAATAATAACGTCACAGTCTATTGAACGTAGCCTACTAATTAGCCTAATCAGTGAAGCATACATCGCCAACCGAGCAAATGTGAACAAATAAGTTACACATTTAATGAAACACACCGAATAGCCTACATATAGGCTAAATACTGGCCAATATTTTCATTTGTTGTAGCGTGACAAGGTGGCGTGAAAGGATAGACATCTGCATTTCGGATCTTGTAGTCGTAGGTTCGGGCCTGGATAATGATCAATTAACAATGGTGTTGGAATCTTGGATAGGCTCAATCACTAAATATTCCAACGATCGTTTAGAACCTGTAGTCCTAGTTTTAACTACTGATTGGAGACCAAATGCATACTAGCCTAGGCTTAGGATACATGTAGCCTATTATGTTCTATGAAAATTGGCATTGTTAGATTAGATTAAACTTTATTGTCATTGTGCAGAGCACAAGTACAAATACAGCCAAATACAGTTTGCATCTAACCAGAAGTGCCAAAAAGGCAGAAAAGTGCAATGTGATATATAAAGTATAGACAGGTGCATAGACAGGACAAGAAATATAGTGCAGTGAAGACAGTAGTATTCAGTTGGTTTGCAGAAGGTGGTTTAGAGTAATATAAATGAAATATAAATATGTGCAGTATCTTAGCAGTTACCTTACAGTAAGAGCAGAATAAATATGGATATGTAATATGAACAATGTTGAACAACATGTTGTTGTGTAAGTGCTTTGGGTTTCACTCTGTTCTAAAAGCGCTATATAAATGAATACTTTACTTTATCATTGCCCTTCATTTCACTGGAATATTTTCATGCCTTTATGCAGCATTTTTCCAATGTTGCCCTTGTTATGTGTTTTCATTGTGACACTGAAAACTGAATACTGTTACCACACACAAGTATTTCATGATATTTTAAATGCACAGATACAGTTTTTTACCATTACTTTTCATCCATTGTAGTTATGAAGTTGTGTGTTGAATCACAACCACAAAATCACAGTTCACATAGCACAAATGTTTCAATGCTCAAATGGTTGAAGGATCTGCGCCAGCTGTACCAACACACACACACACACACACACACACACACACACACACAGTGTTACTGTAGGTGCTGCTCATGTTGTTGCCTTCTACTGCTGAGATAGTAGCAAAGTCTATACTGTTGTTTTTCAAATGCATGTCTATATTCCCTGAGTGCACTGACATTTCAAGACCTACTTTATTCCATAAACCCCTATGATAATACAAGCATGTCAACTGCTCCATCTAGGAGCCCAACAGTGAGGCAGAGGCGGTACAACAACGCCCATAGCGGACCCAGCGTTGTTGTGGAGAGGGGCCCTGGGCATGTGGAAAGGTGTGTGAGCAAATCCGGCTGGTGGCCTGAAGCTCCATCCTGCAAGGCGTGCAGTGTAGTTTTGGTGGCGGCGCTTCTGCAACATGGCCCTTCAGGATCACATCCCACTGCCGGCTGATGAGGAGCTGTTAGTGGAGGAGGTGGAAGAGGTCATTCCAGTGGCTGCTGCACACCTTCCTGCTGGCCTGGAAGCACACTGGGAATTAGTTGCACATATATTTGGCCTAAAACACCCAAACCCCACAATTCCCCTGCCACATTACCTGTTTTTTCCCCTTTGTTTATGTTTTTACATTTCTTTTTAGTTTGGTGGGGGTGAGGGGTAAATGTACTTAACTTTCCCACCATCACTTTCTCCCATGATCCCTCCCACACACACACACACACACATGTTCCCTATGAGCCATGACATCAAAATACATACACAGATTGAAGGTCACAAAGCAAAGGCAACTTACCATTTTTCCGCCTCCCATGACAGGCCTACCCATCCCTGGGCCATGAAGGACAAGTTAAATCAGTGAAAATCATGTCACATTTTGACACTGACCACAGCACTCTGCATGCTCACTTAAGTCCCAGAGGTCTTAAAGTTCTCCAAGCTGAGGCTACTCAACTTCACAGCAGCATTCTCCAATGTCATTGTACCAACATAATTCAGCTATGTGTTCAAATATCAAGATCATATAATAACTGAGAGTAGCCTAACTTATACACCCACATAGCTTGTGATCAGACAAGATACAACACAAACCCCACTCCACAGGCATACTCACCTCACACCCATCGACTCAGTCTTGAACCCCTGACCTGTCTCATGTAAAGCACACATGCTACAGTCTCTGCCACAGCACAGTCACTTCACCACATCATAATGGGCTGTAGAGTCCATATACCGTTAGCTATGTGTATGATTAGCAGATTCATCCAAACACACTTAACATACGACTACAATGTAACATTATCCTTTTATAACAATTACAATGCTAGCCTCACATAACAATACCGTTGGCATTCAAAAGCTTTATCACCAGATAACTTAACTTAACGGTGTTGAAAGAATCTGTGCTGACACATTAGCATTAGGCTACATAAAATTCACGAATAATAACAACACAGATGATTGCGGTCACCATAGCACTTCACCACAGGCAGCTCTGTTGTAGGCTAACTCCACAACACTTCACTTTCCACTGTACCACATAACGTTGTCCAGTAATGTGCAATTGTAGCTTCCAGCAATGCTATGGTATGGTATCCCACAGCAATGTTATGGGATCGTTTAATGGCTACCTCTCATCCATCTGTCCTCTCGTGTTCGTCATCAGGGTTACGTTGTCTACTATGGTTCTTACTACATACTACAGGTCGAGAGGTGTAGCTGTAACTACACAACTTTTACGATAGTGGTTGTGAACGTTAGTTGCTACTATGGTTTTGGGAAACACTGACGCAGTGTCACGATGCATCGTACTATGTAAGTTCCACCACCATAGTTCACTATCGTTTTGGGGAACAGTTGTGTCGTACTTACATAGTTGCAACCATGTTAGTTGCTACCGTAGTTAGCAACGATGCTTTTGGGAAACGCACCCCAGGACATTAGCTACAGGGACAACATATCTATTAGTTAACACTACAGGGGTGCGTTTTCCGATACAACTCACGGAGGTTAGCTTTTTTACTAACGTTAATGCGATGCATCGTTCAACTAACCAACATGTAAGTTACGACTGTTTCCCAAAACCGTCGTGCTTACATAGTACTTTTGTTAGTTTGAACCATGTTGGTTTCAACCAACATAGTTCAGACTACAATGGTTGCAGATGTGTTCGAGAATGTCGAGCTATGTCGGTTAGAGCCCGAGCATGAAGTCACGTAAAAGTAATGACATTTTACATTGCATGAAGTTTCCTGGGCCCAGCAGTTATAATATCATTATAATAATAATAATAATAATGATAATACTTATTACAACAATAGGCAGTAATTTCAATAGGCCCTAGGCTATGTATGCTTTTTAAAAATATAGGATATTAATAATAATAATAGGCATAATAATGATAATTTGAATAATAACGTCACAGTCTATTGAACGTAGCCTACTAATTAGCCTAATCAGTGAAGCATACATCGCCAACCGAGCAAATGTGAACAAATAAGTTACACATTTAATGAAACACAACGGAATAGCCTACATATAGGCTAAATACTGGCCAATATTTTCATTTGTTGTAGCGTGACAAGGTGGCGTGAAAGGATAGACATCTGCATTTCGGATCTTGTAGTCGTAGGTTCGGGCCTGGATAATGATCAATTAACAATGGTGTTGGAATCTTGGATAGGCTCAATCACTAAATATTCCAACGATCGTTTAGAACCTGTAGTCCTAGTTTTAACTACTGATTGGAGACCAAATGCATACTAGCCTAGGCTTAGGATACATGTAGCCTATTATGTTCTATGAAAATTGGCATTGTTAGATTAGATTAAACTTTATTGTCATTGTGCAGAGCACAAGTACAAATACAATAAAAATACAGTTTGCATCTAACCAGAAGTGCCAAAAAGGCAGAAAAGTGCAATGTGATATATAAAGTATAGACAGGTGCATAGACAGGACAAGAAATATAGTGCAGTGAAGACAGTAGTATTCAGTTGGTTTGCAGAAGGTGGTTTAGAGTAATATAAATGAAATATAAATATGTGCAGTATCTTAGCAGTTACCTTACAGTAAGAGCAGAATAAATATGGATATGTAATATGAACAATGTTGAACAACATGTTGTTGTGTAAGTGCTTTGGGTTTCACTCTGTTCTAAAAACGCTATATAAATGAATACTTTACTTTATCATTGCCCTTCATTTCACTGGAATATTTTCATGCCTTTATGCAGCATTTTCCAATGTTGCCCTTGTTATGTGTTTTCATTGTGACACTGAAAACTGAATACTGTTACCACACACAAGTATTTCATGATATTTTAAATGCACAGATACAGTTTTTTTACCATTACTTTTCATCCATTGTAGTTATGAAGTTGTGTGTTGAATCACAACCACAAAACGACAGTTCACATAGCACAAATGTTTCAATGCTCAAATGGTTGAAGGATCTGCGCCAGCTGTACCAACACACACACACACACACACACACACACACACACACACACAGTGTTACTGTAGGTGCTGCTCATGTTGTTGCCTTCTACTGCTGAGATAGTAGCAAAGTCTATACTGTTGTTTTCAAATGCATGTCTATATTCCCTGAGTGCACTGACATTTCAAGACCTACTTTATTCCATAAACCCCCCTATGATAATACAAGCATGTCAACTGCTCCATCTAGGAGCCCAACAGTGAGGCAGAGGCGCGGTACAACAACGCCCATAGCCGGACCCGCGTTGTTGTGGAGAGGGCCCTGGGCATGTGGAAAGGTGTGTGAGCAAATCCGCTGGTGGCCTGAAGCTCCATCCTGCAAAGGCGTGCAGTGTAGTTTTGGTGGCGGCGCTTCTGCAACATGGCCCTTCAGGATCACATCCCACTGCCGGCTGATGAGGAGCTGTTAGTGGAGGAGGTGGAAGAGGTCATTCCAGTGGCTGCTGCACACCTTCCTGCTGGCCTGGAAGCACACTGGGAATTAGTTGCACATATGTTTGGCCTAAACACCCAAACCCCACAATTCCCTGCCACATTACCTGTTTTTTCCCCCTTTGTTTATGTTTTTTACATTTCTTTTAGTTTGGTGGGGGTGAGGGGGTAAATGTACTTAACTTTCCCACCATCACCTTCTCCCCATGATCCCTCCCACACACACACACACACATGTTCCCTATGAGCCATGACATCAAAATACATACACAGATTGAAAGGTCACAAAGCAAAGGCAACTTACCATTTTTCCGCCTCCCATGACAGGCCTACCCATCCCTGGGCCATGAAGGACAAGTTAAATCAGTGAAAATCATGTCACATTTTGACACTGACCACAGCACTCTGCATGCTCACTTAAGTCCCAGAGGTCTTAAAGTTCTCCAAGCGCGAGGCTACTCAACTTCACAGCAGCATTCTCCAATGTCATTGTACCAACATAATTCAGCTATGTGTTCAAATATCAAGATCATATAATAACTGAGAGTAGCCTAACTTATACACCCGCTAAACATAGTTTGTCATCAGACAAGATACAACACAAACCCCACTCCACAGGCATACTCACCTCACACCCATCGACTCAGTCTTGAACCCCTGACCTGTCTCATGTAAAGCACACATGCTACAGTCTCTGCCACAGCACAGTCACTTCACCACATCATAATGGGCTGTAGAGTCCATATACCGTTAGCTATGTGTATGATTAGCAGATTCATCCAAACACACTTAACATAAGACTACAATGTAACATTATCCTTTTATAACAATTACAATGCTAGCCTCACATAACAATACCGTTGGCATTCAAAAGCTTTATCACCAGATAACTTAACTTAACGGGTGTTCGAAAGAATCTGTGCTGACACATTAGCATTAGGCTACATGTAAATTCACGAATAATAACAACACAGATGATTGCGGTCACCATAGCACTTCACCACAGGCCGCTCTGTTGTAGGCTAACTCCACAACACTTCACTTTCCACTGTACCACATAACGTTGTCCAGTAATGTGCAATTGTAGCTTCCAGCAATGCTATGGTATGGTATCCCACAGCAATGTTATGGGATTGTTTAATGGCTACCTCTCATCCATCTGTCCTCTGCGTGTTCCGTCATCAGGGTTACGTTGTCTACTATGGTTCTTACTACATACTACAGGTCGAGAGGTGTAGCTGTAACTACACAACTTTACGATAGTGGTTGTGAACGTTAGTTGCTACTATGGTTTTGGGAAACACTGACGCAGTGTCACGATGCATCGTACTATGTAAGTTCCACCACCATAGTTCACTATCGTTTTGGGGAACAGTTGTGTCATACTTACATAGTTGCAACCATGTTAGTTGCTACCGTAGTTAGCAACGATGCTTTTGGGAAACGCACCCCAGGACATTAGCTACAGGGACAACATATCTATCAGTTAACACTGCAGGATGGCAAGATCACAGACACTAGCGGACATCAACTAGAGTGTAGTAAATCTGTCAGTTTACTGTACAGGACACAGTAATGTAACAGACACTACAGGACAGTCAGGTTAGGGTCAACAAGCCTGTCAAGTTAGACCAACAGGACATATTTGAATTATGGTCTGTTTACGGTTCTTGTTAATATAAAAACTCATTATTTTCATTGTTGACATTTGTATATCAGGGTTCTCAAGTTTTGAGCTCAGTTTGGGGTGAGATTTAAAAAAAAAAAATGAGTGCACAATTTAATAAAGTAAGTGCACTATTTACTACTTACTAAGAGGAGTACATAGTGCACTATTTACTAAAACAAGTGCACCATTTACTACTTACTAAGAGGAGTACATAGTGCACTATTTACTAAAACAAGTGCACCATTTACTACTTACTAAGAGGAGTACATAGTTGAATCGAATCTAATCTATTGATTTAGTAACACTTGCACTGTAGCAAAAGTAGTGCACACATTCTCGTAATCATTTTGATCAAGCAAGTAATATTGTTCAGAAAATATAAAATGAAAATGAACAAACTGAAGAGGAACCACATTCATCCGATCTGGCTATTTCACTTTGCACTTGATTGCACCCCTTGTGTTTGTGTATCAATAGGCATAAGATTGCAGGGAGGAGATCACCTATTTTGTAATTTTACCTGGATACAACGAATGCTATTTTTTGATTGGATGTCTGGTGACTATTTATTTTATTGTTTGATTGGCTGGTGAGTGGTGTGCTATTTTTGAACCCTGCAAGAAATGTTCTCGTATGCCTGCGCCTCTTCCATTAATTATGCGGATACCTTGCATAAGGTATCTTACTTTCCTACTCAAGCGAGTAGGACGCATTTCACACTGCTCCTGCTTCACCTCCTTTTAGCAATTTCCACTCTTTTTCATTCTTTCATTTCATTTACAAGCTAGATTAGCTAATACAGTGAAACCAGTACATTTAAATCTGAAACTTTAGTGGTTAGTTTTTTACTTTAAATGAGCCAGCCAAATGCGGCAAGTCACCTTGAAGTTGGATTAAAACAAAATGCGCTTCTCCGGCCAGAGACGCAGGAGATCATGCCGAAAATGTACTGAGCTAGAACAGAGGATTTCTACTTTGGAATCAAAGATGCATGCACTTCCATCAACGACAGATGAACTACGAGAGGCATCTCATGAAGTGAGTACATAGACTACTGGAAATGCAGAGAATGTAACCCAGCAGTCTAATATCACTGCTAATAGAGCAGAAGAATGCATCGACCTCACAAAGGGAAATGTGAGTACAGAGCCTTGGCACAGGCAAGGTGCCAGACCAAAAAACAAAAAACGTAATACAAGAACTGTAATTACCTCAACACCAGTAAATTCAGATGTTAACTTCAGGCCTCGTGTCAGAAATACAGACAGATCAGCAAACTACTACAGGGCTTGTGGTCCTAAGGGAAGCCCACAGCCCCTAACACTATGGAACAGATTTGAATGCCTCCGGGATGTGAGAGAGGAATTTCCCAGGGAACAGACCCAAAGCAGGCAGCGATCAAACCACAACAATAGAAAGATGGGCACAGACAAGAAGCAGCACTCAACACCTATTCATCCCACAACCCTCGTTCTAGGCTTACTCTGCTGTGAGACATATAAATGGGGAAAGGATGATTGTATGTTGTTTCCCAAATGCTTCAGTGTCTGACACAAAAAACAAGCTTGCAGAACTGGTGTCAAAATATGCAACTATCAAGCGCATCATTGTGCATGTTGGAGCAAATGACATCTACAGAGAACAGCTGTATGTCAGAACTTTTCTCGGCCCTATATGAGCTTGGAATACAAATTTTCATCAGTGGCCCACTCCCAGCAGAGGGAAGCTTTGTATTTTCCAGACTATTCAGTTTAAACACCTGGCTCGCAAAAACATGCTTTTCAGTTGGGATGAATTTTATTGACAATTTTATCCTTTTTTGGAATCGCAGGGAATACTTCAGACCAAATAGCACAGAGCAGAGCTGGACTGGGGCCAAGATCTTAACCGAATACTATCACCTCTCTCTCCTGCACCCAACATTTTTTCTGCCAACCTTGAGCCGAGCCTCTGATAAGCACTCAGTGGCCATACAGACGGAACAAGTGGATGACCTCAACAACTCAGCTAAACCAAAACACTCTGCACAGGCTAAAACAGAGATATGCCCAACCTCCCATGCTGTGGGGCCCTCTGATAAACAGCCGCTAGCCTCCACTGAAATGCAGACCTTGGAGAAACATAAACAACCAGCTCAACAATGCCCAGCCATGTCCACTGGACAAGATAAGATGGCTGCTGCTGAAATGACTCAAAGTCAATCACTGGCGTCAAACTCCTTGGAATCTCAGTAAACAAATGGATGTGATGAGCATGAGGAGATAGCACCTATCAAAGCTGCTGAGAGGCTATCAGAAGGGAAAGGTCATGTTGCAACACCAGTACCAATACCCCTCCCCACCTCCGCCGACTCCTTGTCACCACAAAGACACAACAACTTGGAATACACTACTGGAATACCTGCTGAAAGCGGAGCGTCTGCAACAAACTTCCCAGAACCTCAGCAGGCAGATGGAGACTCTGGATCAATTTTCAACCCCAACCTCCTTGATTTCCCATCACCACCCACACCCAATCACGTCCCCACCTAATCAAACTCCCCAGGCCACAAACCCCCTAATCTCCCATCACCATCCCACCCCCGTCATCCCACCACCCACTCAAAACTCCACAGGATCCCCTGAATACCCATCACCCTCCCCACCCAAGCCAGGCAAAATCCAGCAGTTAAACTTCTAAAAAGAGAGTGTAGGAAGACTGAAAGAAAATGGCGTAAATACAAACTTCAGATCCACTATGAAATCCATAAAGAGATGCTCCGCACATATAACTCTGAAGACAGTCTTTCTTTTTCTAACATTATCAATAGAAGTTCAAATAACACTTTCATTATTCTATTTTCAACTGTTGATAAGTTAACAAATCCCCCCCTCACAATTAGCCTGAACTTCTCTCAACTAATAAATGCAATGAGTTTTCATCTTTTTTTTTTTAAAGGTAAAATTGACAAAATCAGACTCAACATATCTGCTCAATTACAAATTCAACAACCTGAACTTCCAGCAACAAACAGAGGGAAACTAAACTTGATGTCAGAGTTCAGCTTGATAGACTACGAAACACTTGAAAAAACGGTACAGAATCTCAGCTCTTCCACATGGGTCTTAGACACTCTGCCTACCAATTTCTTCAAAACTGTTTTTCCCCTCATAGTGGCGGATGTCCTTCAAATTGTAAATGTATCACTGCTGTCTGGCACTTTTCCTAAGTCACTGAAAACAGCTGTTGTAAAGCCACTTCTCAAGAAGAATAACCTGGATGCCTTCATGCTAAACAATTACAGGCCCATATCCAATCTACCTTTTATTGGCAAAATTATTGAAAAAGTAGTCTTTAATCAATTAACCACCTTCCTAACATCAAATGGGTATTTTGATTACTTTCAGTCTGGTTTTCGGGCAAATTATAGCACTGAAACAGCTCTCATTAAAGTTTCCAATGACATACGCCTCAAGACGCCACAGATTCAGGTAAAACATCAGTCCTAGTGCTACTGGACCTTAGTGCAGCATTTGACACTGTTGATCACAATATTTTACTACACAGACTAGAACACTGGGTTGGATTTACAGGCATAGTTATCAGCTGGCTAAAATCATATCTACAAGAAAGGAGCTTCTTTGTTGCCATCGGAAACTGTACCTCAACACCAACGTCCTTGACCTGTGGTGTTCCCCAGGGGTCGATCTTGGGGCCACTATTATTCAACCTCTATATGCTCCCACTTGGACAAATCATTCAAAATAATTTGATTTCATATCATAGCTATGCAGATGACACACAAATTTACTTAGCTCTATCACCAAACGACTATGGTCCTCTTGAATCTATGTGTCAGTGTATAGAACAAATCAACACCTGGATGTCTCAGAATTTTCTTCAGCTGAACAAAGAAAAAACTGAAGTAATTATATTTGGTAAAAATGAGGAAAGACTTAGGGTTGCCACTCTCCTTGACACAAAAGTGTTGAAGGCAAAGGATACTGTTAAAAATCTTGGTGTATTAATTGACAGTGATCTTAATTTTAACAGCCACATGAAAGCGATACCTAAATCAGCTTTTTACCACCTCAAAAATATTGCCAAACTCAGAGGGCTGATGTCTGACTTAGAAAAACTCATTCATGCATTTATCTCCAGCAGGGTTGATTACTGCGATGGACTGTTCACAGGCCTTCCTAAAAAGACTATTAAACAGCTTCAGGTGATACAAAATGCAGCAGCTATGACTCTAACAAAAACTAAAAGAACTGACCACATTACTCCAATTCTTAAGTCCTTGCACTGGCTTCCAGTAAGTCACAGAATTGACTTTAAAGCACTATTGCTTGTTTATAAATCAGTAAATGGAGCAGGACCTAAATACTTGTCAGACATGCTTCAGCAGTACACACCTTCTCGTCCTCTCAGGTCCCAGGTGAAAAACCTGCTAGTAAAACCTGCTGTTAGAACTAAACATGGTGAAGCAGCTTTTTAGCTGCTATCTTGCTCAGCTGTGGAACCAACTTTTCGGATGACATTAAAAAGGCCCCCAACTGTAGCCAGTTTTAAATCTAGACTTAAGACCAAACTGTTCTCAGATGCTTTCTGCTAACTGTGCCGAGTTACAAATTCTGAATCTGCCTTGATAATTATTCTACTTTGTCTTTTATTACTTTTTTTACTACTTTTGCCTTTGTTTTTTTGCTTACTAATTATTCTTTATTTTTAAATGATTTTACCTTGTGTTTTATGTTTTCTTTTTATTATGATCTTTACCTTTTAACTATTCTTTGACTATATTGCCCTTCTATGCTTTTATTTGTTATTATTGTTTGGTTTTGTTTATGTAAAGCACATTGAATGACCTCTGTGTATGAAATGTGCTATATAAATAAACTTGACTTGACTTGGCTTGACTTGACATAGTAATTTTTCTGTGTGGCATTTGAGCGTGTGGACATTGCGTGAGACTTGAGAACCCTGTGTATACTGTATTTGTATTGATAATTTTGGCATTGAGTCTTATAATAGTCGTATAACAATAACATGAGTTTGATAGCCACCTGAAGGATTTGGCATTGAGTCTTATAATAGTCGTATAACAATAACATGAGTTTGATAGCCACCTGAAGGATTTGGCATTGAGTCTTATAATAGTCTTATAACAATAACATGAGTTTGATAGCCACCTGAAGGATTTGGCATTGAGGCTGATGAAGAGTGGGGTGAAGTCTTCAATGAAGAAGGGATCCAGCTGAAGAGGAGAAGCACACACATTTAATAATCAGTCATTTAATATTCAGTCATTTAATATTCAGTCATTTAATATTTGGTAATTTAAAAATAAATGATCGTGTCATTTAGTAATAAGTTATAAAATCAAATGAATCGTGTTATTTGTCACACCTGTGGTTTGTGTGTGCGTGTGTGTGTGTGTGTGTGTGTGTACGTGTGTGTGTGTGTGTGTGTGTGTGTGTGTGTGTGTATATCTTTTTGTGTGTGTGTGAAAGGAGCCCTCATTGAATGATGCCTGTGTGTATGTGTGTGTGTGTGTGTGTGTGTGTGTGTGTGTGCGTGTGTGTATGAAGTGTTGCTGACCTGTTGTTTGATGGAGTGTTGCTGACCTGTTGGTCCTTAAGCTCGGTCCTAAACGGTGGAGCTGGAGTTAGACAGGGCCGTGTTGAATGTGTCATTGGTGGCAAACTGGACATTGGATGCGGTCCTTGGAGCACCTGTAGGTACAGGAACATTAGCGAAGTCTTTACAGGGAAGTCACCACTCGGCAACCATCTTGGTAACGACTTCAGGCAGTTATTGTGGGCAGCTATTTAGAAAGATTATGCCAATCACGCCGTTTCCAACAATGCAGTTGGGTACTTACATTACAGGAAGTGGCGGGATATGTGTAGACGACTGCCAAACTACCTAGGTCCTTGGAGCCATTAGTGTGTGTGTGTGTGAGAGAGAAACAGAGAGAGAGACAGTGTGTGTGTGTGTGTGAGGGAGAGAGAAACATAGAGAGAGACAGTGTGTGTGTGTGTGTGTGTGTGTGTGTGTGTGTGTGTGTGTGTGTGTGTGTGTGTGTGTGTGTGTGTGTGTGTGTGTGTGTGTGTGTGTGTAGTGTGAGTGAGCCAGTCCTGATCAGAGAGTGGACGATTGTATTGTTAAAAGTTTGTCCAGGCATTCCGATGGTTATGATCGGAGCAATTAGCTGTCGGATCATGGATCCACCATCCGAGGTTGTAGACCTCACCGCTTTTTAGCACAATTTTGGTCGCTGATTTCAAGGTTGAAACCAAGCACATTCTGAATATTGCTGTTATCAACACAACTGGCTCTTTCTGCGTTTTTGCCGGCAGTTACGACGGGTGTAGATGTTAGATTTTGTTTGTTTGTTCGTGCAGCATACCTGAGTGCGGCCTACTGGCGTGACGCATGTGCATTTAGAAAAATCTTGGACGTTAAATTAATCAATGACAACAAAACCATACGATTCGCTGGAAGTAATACGCGCCATTGGATTAAACTCATTACCATCTTAAGCGGAGTATACTACAGGAATGGAGCGTACACAGCAACCCACAGAGATGGAAAGCCGCTCGGAGTACCCTTGTTAAAGTACACCGCAAGAATCCAACGGAAATTTCCCCTCTGCAGGGCACTACCGCCGATGCCTGACCCAGAAACGCTCACCGAATGGATAGACCAACAGCTTCGCTTCGTACGAGGAACCATCCAACCTCCATCCATGGTGTGGCCCCCTTGACCTGGAAAAGCCGAACAGTCACCCCATAACATCTGGTTTCACCACAGAGGAGGTTGGCAAGGTCCTCAGCAGCCTCCCGAACAGTCACCCCATAACATCTGGTTTCACCACAGAGGAGGTTGGCAAGGTCCTCAGCAGCCTCCCGAACAGTCACCCCATAACATCTGGTTTCACCACAGAGGAGGTTGGCAAGGTCCTCAGCAGCCTCCCGAACAGTCACCCCATAACATCTGGTTTCACCACAGAGGAGGTTGGCAAGGTCCTCAGCAGCCTCCCGACATTTCACCACAGAGGAGGTTGGCAAGGTCCTCAGCAGCCTCCCGAACAGTCACCCCATAACATCTGGTTTCACCACAGAGGAGGTTGGCAAGGTCCTCAGCAGCCTCCCGAACAACAAGGCATGTGGTGCAGACGGTGTGACTTATGAAGTGCTTAAAGCAATAAAACAGTTTTCAGTAATGGCCCTTACACAGATTTTTAATGTCTGCTTAGTCAATCGTAAAGTTCCCGACTCTTGGAAAGGAGCTATGATCTATAGGATTCCCAAAAAGAATAACATCCCAGAGGATCCATCCACCTGGAGGGATATATCACTGCTATATCACTGACTGATTTTCAATCTGATAATGAGGAACTCCCATCAATTGGCCTGTCAATCAATGGGAGGCGTTCGTGGGACAGGCTCAAAGTTTTCTTATGTTCTGGTATCACGTTAGGTAGGGGCAGCGCGAACAGGCCTTTGTGTTTGACATGTTGGACTACGTGAGTGTGGAGTATCGTCGCACGGTCTCGGATTACCCTTTTTTGTTCTAAAGGACATTGTTGGATACTTTGCCTTTTTTTCTATATGGGGATTACTCATCTGGACGGACGTTTGCCAACAAGGACAGGCTGGTGAGACGCGGGTTTTTTAAAACCGGTGTTGCACCAAATCCTGTGACCTGTCGAAATTTGTGACTCTAGAGGGCGCTCTATGAATTTAATGAGTTGGACTGACACATTGACAAAGCACTTACGCCAAATAGCGAAGATCATAGAGGTCTAAAATATGGACCGGGCAAATAAATCCTCTACTATACTGAAACTTCAATGCAGATGCATTTACTGAAATGCAAACGCACAGTAAACGCTATATAGTCTATAGTTCATCAACAAACAACCTACCGGTTAAAACGGAAAAATGATAGCGAGAAAGTAGCTCGCATAGCCTAAACAGATAGACTCACTCAACACGCGGTAGGCTAGGCTACGCCAGCAAGATCGGTCAGCCTATTTTATAAATGGTGAAGACACATAGTGCTTTTGTGGTTAAGTGCTTGAAACGGTCATTTATTTTCAGAATGTGTCAACTCAAGGTGTTTCTGGGTACAACTACAAAATATGGAGTCCTGTGTGCTCGTGCAATGTCATTTTTTTGTTGTAATAAAAATAATATAAATTGTGTTTACGATAAATCTGCTGTTGTTATTGGGAAAAATGTCATAGGCTACTTATAAACATAAATCGGGAGGGCCTTGTTTTGCAGCTTAAATGAAGTTTGTTATCATCTGTGTGGTGATTTTTTTATGTAGGCTAGCCTAAGAATTTCTATGCCACTATTTTTGATAGCGTACTGTCAAATTATGTTTCCCCACTGGAACTTCTGCAGAAATGGACTCATACTTTCACAAAACCATCTCAGGTGAATTCTCTGAATGTCCCATGTTTAACCAAACAGCTTCCATCACTCCAGTGAACTTCAGCAGGACAGGTCACATATTTTGATAGGCGTATTGCCTACTGTCATATTTTGTCATGCACGCCATGCAATAGGCCACCTGTTCACAGGAGTGATGGAAGCTGCTAAACATGGGACATTCAGAGAAGTCACCTGAGATGGTTTTGTGTGCATATGAGTCAATTTCTGCAGAGTTCCAGTGGGGAAACATAATTTGACAGTCTATAAAAAATAGTGACCGATGTTTTGTTTTATTACTTTATTATTACATACAAAAATCACAATACAGATGACAACAAACTTGATATCTGAAAGCTGTTGGCTAAAATAAGGTTAATGAATAGCTGCAATTTTCACAATAACAACAGAATATTTATCGTTAAACATACCATTTCTATGGAAGTAGGCCTATGCATTTTCATTCAAAAACAACCAAAACATTATTTTTGGAAGAATGACATTGCAATCGACCACACAGCATATGTTGTAGTTCTACCCACAAAACAACCTTGAAATACATTCATAAAATAAATGACAGTTTCAAGCTCAACCACACATGTCAACAAATTGTGTTTGTTTTGTTATTTACTAGGCTACATATGTATTGTAATACCAAACCCCAGTGAAATGAAAGATGCCATCCCAATGACTTTTACAACGAGGTGTGACAAGGTGGAGCACTGTCTTAACCATTTAAATAGGCTATGTGACCGATCTGAAAGAAGTAGCATAGCCTACTGCATGTTGAGTGAGTCCGTCTGTTTACTGGGGTGGTGAGAGATATTTGGAGTGACTTTCTCGCAATCATTTCGCCTATGGGCTACTGTAGACTACTTTTGGAAAATTGTGACCTTCCGTTTTAACCGGTAGGTTGTTTGTTGATGAACTATTAGACTAGCCTATATTACGTTTATACCTACTGTGCGTTTGAATGTCAGTAAAGTAGCCTAGTTCGTTTCTTTAATAGACCGTTCATGTTTGGACCATGATCTTACGTTATTTGCGTAAGTGCTTTGTCAATGTGTCAGTCCAACTCATTAAATTCATAGAGCGCCCTCTAGAGTCACAAATTTCGACAGGTCACAGGATTTGGTGCAACACCGGACCGCCGTGTCCTTCCTTATTTTTTAGCGTTCGCGGAGAGGCTTCCACTTCGTAAAAGGACATTGTTTTGTTTGCTCGGACATTTAGTTATTCCACGGTCTTGACCTATTGAACAATATACTGGACAAATTGTTTTGTGGGTTGTTTTGTGGGTATTTTGGGGTTGCTGGCGCGATGCGCGCACTTTGTTTTGTTTATGAGTGAATGAATGGAGCGGGCCTACTGTAGATTCCCGCCGGTACAATAATTCTATAAAGCAAGGAGGTTTAACGTTTGTGTCCTGGTGTTATTCAACCGTGTTTGGTAAAACGTCCTGGGGTTATTGCTAGTTGGTTTTTACTACTATTGGTTATTACTTGGGTATGGTTTAAGGCTTGACTACACGGTGGTAGCGAAAATCGAAATCTGCTTTTGATAGCCTACCAGTGCCGCTCCACAAAACGAAAAAATATCTTAATTTGCTGTCTATGTTATTGTGTCAATTGACTGCAATGTAGTCAATTGACTGCTTGACATGTCATTTCTATTTTTCTGTACAATAAACAAATACATCTGATTTATGCCGCAGAATTACATTCATATTTGGCTGACTGCAGACGCGCCACTTCCCTCCCCATATTCCAAGATTAAGATAGTAGCCTATACAAAAAGCACTTCATACTATCATAAAAAATCGTTAAAACGAATAGCTATTTGCAATTTGACAAAACACTGGTCCTCATTTTGCGAATGCGAGGGCGATATGAGCCTTTTGCATTTAGTTAGATGTCCGAGTCACGCATAATGTTTGAAAACCACTGGCTCGTAATCACAATAATTTAACACAGAAGTTGGATAGCCTACTTCATCATGTCCCCATGCCTACATTTTTGTGAGTAGCATAGAGATAGAGAAGTATGGCTCTCCGTTTGGGACATCGAAAACTTATATTTTTAATAGACTACCGTCGAAGATGCTTACTTGCAAAAGCCTCGGGATAACACGTTATCTCCACTATCATCAGTCATGCCCCTTGATCAAAGTGGGGAATGAAATAAAAGTTTGAGAACCACTGGCTAAACAAGTTACCTGCAGTCCAGAACACAGAATCTGTTGCAATATTCTGATGATCGGCGATGATATCGGCAAATGTTTGTTTTCCAAAGTAAGAATTTCACTTCACCATGCACCTTCGACAATGAATAGCTCATTACACTTGTTACTGTTAAACGTAGGCCTACCTGGTATCATTACAAACATTATTCTGTGTACTAAAACTGGCATATTTTATGGCATTGTGTCATGTAAATTCGTTGCAAAATCTAGAGAAATGTGTGAGGTGGTCAGCGGGGGACAATTGAGACACACATTGGATTGTGTTATTACTTGAACATTCCACACTATCCACAGCTGTGGTAGGCCTATCAGGGGCAGGAGGATTACTGTTAGCGCAGGCTTTATATAAAATTCTTCAACAGAAGGCCTCGAATGTTGTCTTAGGTGCGCTTTGCTTCGCTTCTGTAATCTCGGCTTCATTGAAAATGAGGGCTTCCCTCAATGACCCTCCGAGAATAAATAAAGGTTGAATGAATGAATGCCCAAAATAAAGGCCTGTGGTTTGCGCAGCCTACAGTAAATAACAGACCCGCCAGAATGTGCGTTATGATGCTTTTTTACGAGCAAGATGTTTTTGGTACCCTACGCACACTGCATGTTCTTAAATAACAATGATCATAAGTAATATTCGACCATTCATTTGGGTAATTGGGCAAGCGTGACCACCTTGATTGGCTGATTGGCTGATGATTGTAACGCGGGCATGATTCCTAACACCTCCCTTACGATGATGAGTGACAGGTGACAGGTCGGAGAATGCGTCAAGTAGTGCGAAGGACGGAAGATGATTAATAACTGAATAAAAGGCCTAGCCTAAATGAATAAAGAGTAAGGCCAAACAAATAGCCTAGTAGCCTAATGAAGTGAGTTAGGAGTCCTCTCGACTTAAGCTGCCCCAGACTTAGGTGCTACTTTTAGGTCTAAAATGCTTCGTGAATTACTTTTTTGTGAAAAAATTAGGAGTCCTAAAAAGGGAGTGAAAAGCCCATTATGCTGTCCTCACTGCAGTGTATAACTGAAGCTATCCAACAAGTTAAACTCTGATGCAATAACCAGGAGTCTGTTCTGTAGTTAACATTTCACTGTTGTTTATTGAAGATCCAAAATTACATGGCAGAGTGAAAAACTGCAACAAAATAAGTTTGACTGTTTTTAACATAAAAAACAGCTTCACATGAAGTCTCATGAAAATTGTAAATACTGTAAATAAAACGGTCTTTTAACCTATTTATTACCTTCTCTTTCTACTATAAACTTAACTTTAAACTATCAATAATTTAACTTAACAATGCATTTACTTTTTGGCATCGTTCAAAAGGAATTATTTAAGTGAAACCGTTTTCAGCAGATAGGAACTAAATTGAAGTAACTGATGAAAAAAGTTAGGAAAATACAGGAAACGGTATCAAAATAAAAGTCCTATTCTTTCTGAATGTGTCAATATAAAAGTCTCTATACATATATCGCCCTAATTTTTTTTTTCTAATTAGGGCGACCCATTATTTTTAGGAGTTGCTCCTAAATTCACCAGTTAGGAGCTACTTTTAGCCTTAAAATTCTTTGTGAATACGGCCCTGAATAAAAAGGCCTAGCCTAAATGAATCAAGGCAAAACAGCCTAGCCTAATGAAACATATGGATTGATGTAGTATCTTTGTAACATTATTAAATTATTCTGTTACTATGCCTACGTTTGCAAAAGAGAAAATTTTAATTTGATTCACAATAATGTTACATTTAATTTACATGTTGACAATGATTAGCCTAGTTTTGGTTGTTGTTGGCCGTTATTGCATGTTAGTTATGCCTACAATGCAAAATTGCTTCCTCACGATTGGAAGCTCCTGTAGCTGCATAGGATTTCAAAACACGGCAAAATGCCGCAGGTTTGTGAATAGGTCTGTGAGTAAGGAGTCCTCTTGACTTCTTTTAAGCTGTCAGAGGTGGGAAGGTGTGATTTGTTAGGGGCAGGGCCGGATTAACTGGGCACAAATGTCTGATGGCCCCCCTTCCCCCCAACCAACGTGAATCGGGTGCTTAGTTAATAGGCCTATCGTGAAGATTTTTCCTGCCATCTAAGGCACAAGAGCATCTGTGAGGCCAAGCCTCACCAAGTAGCTCGTTTGTTTACAACTAACATTCCATTTAATTAAACTGCTTTATAGGCTATGCCAAAATAGTTTTCAACATTTTGAATATTAGTGTCGGGTGAATTGAAATGTTCTCAAAGTAGCCTTATGGCTGAAAGCTGCTTGGGACCCCCCGTCAAGCAATATAACCATACAAATGCGCTTCCTGCACTCATTGTTTCAAAAGGAGTAATTTTGGCTTTGTCAGAACTGAAGAGCTGTGGACGGCAAGGCAAGGTATGCCCAATGAAAATAAATTAACGCAACGCAACACAACACAGACCCCGATTCTCTCGCGTCAATCACTGACAGTAGCCTAGAATAAATGCATGGGGAAAAACACTTCCCCATGACAAAGACATCGTAAAACACTGAAAGTTAATATTTTGTCACTAGCAACATACATCTGTCCTTTGTTAAATGTATTATGTTCCAAGTAGCCTATGCGTAATTCTGCTTCATAAAGTTGAACAAATACATTTGCTTAGTTCACAGAAAAATATAAATAGCCAGTTAGGGTCTACGGTGCAGAGTTGGTAAGTTATGGTAGGCCAACTTGCAGTGAACATACAAACAGGGGAAATTCTTTCTCTTGTAGCCGGGTAGCCTCAGGTGCGCACGTAGACATAAGGCCGAACATGCAAGCGCCAATGAATCGTGCTCTCACGACAATCACGCCGTTAAACTTAAATAGGTTCATAAAATAAGAAAATAAAAATAAGTTCAAGCAAGGAAAACGATGATTTGAAGACATCTGTTTCATTGGAAGGGCAAGGGGTAGCAACAGGGCAACACAGAGACAGGCCCGATGTCAGGGCTGTTATGAGAGTATTAAAATATGGGATATTCTACGGGAAAACATTAAAACGGCAAGACAGCGGGGGAAAGTTTGCCTGGCGGGCCATCCTATATCATTGAAATGTATAGTCTGGAATCGAATCATTCACCTGCTTAATCCAAGGGGCGGGCAGAGAATTGTCTTTCAAACTGCCTAGGCATGCAATAGGCCAGCGCTACGACCATATCCGTATCCGGTCGGCAAAACGGCAAATACATCCTTCTTCGAAAGGAATGACTTAAGTGCATTGTGTTGCTCTACTTTCAAAGAAAAGCACAAGTTCAACTCCTCCAAAGTTGACGCCAACGCCGATTCAAACAACCGCTCTTCGTTCGCCATAGCCACCTTCCTTGTTGTTCACCTTCGCAGGATGTCGTTATCCTGTTAAGCCCGCCTTAAGACTCTCTAACGAAATAGAGCGCTGTGATTGGAGAACATCCACGGTGTTAAGCCAATAGAAATTCCTATGGTTCGATACTAGACGTACAGGCTGAGCAAATTAATGTGCCGCCGCTAGGGTGCGTCTAGATTTCTAGGCTAGGGGAAAGTTAAAATACGTGATAAACACGGAAGAAGTGGGCATGCATTGTTTTGGTCCACGTGCACAGGGATTATTTGTCATATTATTAATCACATATGATTATTTGTGAAATTGTGCAAACAGGTGCAACACATTTCAAAAGGAAGGACTGGTAGCATGCAAGCTCACAGGAAAGATTGATTTAAGAACGTTATCATAGTGTGTGGCTGTGGCGCCGGGCGAAGACAGCGACAATTGGCAGGGGGGGTCATGTCTTTTTAACAATTCTGTTGGAGGGTCATTGAACAATTTCTAGCAGGCAAGAGAGGGTCATGCAACTTGCAACTGAAGCACTCAAAATTCCTCCGTGGCCCTTCAATAAATAACGAACAGTCCCTATTGCTGCTGGGCTATATGTCTTGGTTCATGTCTGTTAACAACTCATTGCCGTCAAACGCATAGCCTCTTGCGGTTGCATCCATTACAAACAAACATGCAATGTGAACGTCTGGGATTGGGGAGAGCACTAAATGCTCTACTGAATAAGCACGAAGTCAAACCTTTAAATGAAAAACACTCTTTAATAATCAAAAAAAAAAAATGAAGTAAACTTGTGACCATCAAAAATCGTTTAACGCTTGTAACTCTGTGATAACAGGACGTAACAGGAAGGCATTTGGCTGAGCAACGGAGGTTAATATGCTCTATATTTTGTCCAAATGATGTCTGTCTATCATCGTTGCACTCGGAGAAAACCAGAATGTTTAATTTGTCCTGCGTTTTTTCTATGGCTGCAAACGGGATTCACTCGCAGTTAACCAAATATTTCTTTATTAGGGCAGGGCAGGCATATTTCTGGCTATAAAATTATTTCTAAACCAGTCTGCTAAAGTCTGTAGTGAAGTCTGTGTAGGGTCTTCCAGGCTCCATTTCTTTTTACGAGACACCCTGCTCACTTGAGCCATCTACCGGTTGTTTGGGTTGTTGCAGCGTCTCACTGGAAAAATACAAATTAAAGTCGCGTGTGAAACTGGCCAAGTCCAAGCACTGCCCACTGTATATCCCACATAAAGGTCACAAAACCATTAATTAGCTGTGACTAGACAAACAAAAACAGTAACACAGAAGTGACCAAGAAGTGGACTGCACAACCACGACACAAAATGGGCCACAGTGTAGTCAACCCCTACACACAAAAATGTTGCCAACTTACACCTAAGCTGCAACCAACTAGTGACCCAACAAATGTGGAGTTCAGTTACCACAAGGTCCCACAAGTTACTGCACACTACAGTCCATCACAGCTACACAAACAAAGATATTACCTCACCTCATGGATGGTTCAATCCCGGACGAGCCCCCATTTATTACACCCCACCTTTATGTGGCCCTTTAGGGGTGAACAAAGACCCACCACTGACCCCAAATCCTAATAAATATCAGTAACACCTTTTAAAATGTACCCAACCAGTGAAATTTATTACATAAAGATAAACCATAACAAAACACTACATAGACATAACACAAAGTCCAAATCAAAAGACAAGACAAAATCCCAGGCTGAGAAGCAGCAAGACAGCCAGCAGCCCCCACACCAAAAGCATATCCTCAGGAACTGGATCCTGGAGCCTTTAACTCCTGATCAATCAGGGCCAGGTGCTCCCAATCAAGGCAATTATCTGTGGCACACCTGAGCAAAGGTAGAGAGGGGAGAGAACAGGGACAAACAGCACTGGGAACACATGCAGCCATAACACTAACATTTTAGAAACATTAGCACAAAGTATGAAGTTAGATGTGAGTTTAGGCTAACATTTTAGAATACTTTAGCCTAAAGTAAAGCATGGATTATGAATGCAAGCAAATGAATCACATTTAATGAAACTTTACTTCAATTCAACTTGAGTATAGTTACAATTCAGTAGCAGTGGCCACTTCCACCTCAAAGGTGATCTTACCTTTTGTTTCCATATCTGCTACCTGTTAACTGCAACCTCATAGGTCCTTTTTATACAGGTCTGTCACCTCATTGGCTGTTTTCTTTATATGCTGCAATTTTATAGGTCCTTTTTATACATGTCTGGCACCTCATTAACTGTTTTCACTATTATCTGCAACCTCATAGGTTCTCTTTAATCATAGCTGCAACCTCATTGGCTGTTTCCACAGCAGCCCCCAGCGCAGTACCTCTGACGCTCACTCTGCAGCAGGAGTTTAGCAGTGACCTGGCCAACTCAGCATCAACGGCCTTTCAGGAGCTTGCACAGCAGATCAAGTCACAGGTGCCTTTACACTGACCTTTACATTCATTCATTCATTCATCTATCATTCCATTAGTTAATGATTGCATCAAATTAGTCCATCTCTATCTCATCAGTAGTCCTCCAGCTATAGACACCATCTCTATCTCATCAGTAGTCCTCCAGCTATAGACACCATCTCATCAGTAGTCCTCCTCCTATAGACACCATTTCATCAGTAGTCCTCCATCTATAGCCACCATTTCATCAGTAGTCCTCCATCTATAGACACCATTTCATCAGTAGTCCTCCATCTATAGACACCATCTCCATCTCATCAGTAGTCCTCCAGCTATACTATAGACACCATCTCCATTTCTGCTTTCATTTAACAAAGCTACTGTAATAATGCCAAATTATGTTGTCTTATTCTTCTATTGTGATGTCTTATTCTTCTATTGTGATGTTGTCTTATTCCTCTATTGTTCTTCTATATTCTTTTTAGCATGGTTTTAGAATATTGCTGAATGGCTGACAAGTGTGTTAAATATCCAATATTTCTTCAAATATAAACAAAGAATGCATGTTTTGTTTTAATTTCAGATGGAACCTGTGTACCGAGCAGCTTACTCCACATTCATTGGTTTGACTGTTAACAGTTTCAGGTAAACGTCAAATGTCTACGCTTCTAGTGATGAGCATGCATGATATTCTAGATTGTGGCTTCTAGTGATGAGCATGCATGATATTCTAGATTGTTGCTTCTAGTGATGAGCATGCATGATATTCTAGATTGTTGCTTCTAGTGATGAGCATGCATGATATTCTTGAATTGCTCCACAAGCAGAAACGATCTAGTCTGGCTCAGTCTTAAAGTCTCTGTGCAAATGTGTGTATGGACTGATGTGCAGTGCCTCCATCCTCACCTGAATGTTGTGTTGTTGCTGTGTTCTGTTCTGTAGTGCTGGGTCGGTTGTCGCTGACACAGACCTGCTCTTCAGTTCCTGCTCTTCAACACCAAGCACAGACAGCATTAGCACAACCATCCAAACCGCTATCAGTGGTGGCTCTTTGTCACTCAATATCATCTCATTCCGGGTTAACTCAGGTGAGACATATTTCCCTCTGCAACCATCTGTATTTTGTAACTCTGAGGATGTCCAGCCTTACTAAACAGAGCTATAGCAAAACTATCAGGGTTTATTCACAAAACTATCAGATTTCTATAGTAGCGCTATAGGGTTTATTCACAAACACCGCTGTGGCCATTTTGTTGACATGACGTTCGTTTATAGTACCGGCGCTGTCACGCTTTTCAGTTGTAAGCTGCATTAAATATGCCTATCTATGCATTGGCTATGTCAACAATATGCCCGCTGCGAGCATTTGTACCTGATTATTACGTAGTTTGAATGAGACCAGTAGAATTGTATAATACTTCTGTCATCTGTAATATCTCTATATCTTTGCCTTCTGTAGTGTTGATATAGTACTAGTATAGTCGTATAGTTCTTTGGTATGTCCCAAAACACTGTAAGATTCCTATAGTTCTTTTTCATAATCTGGCCCTTATCTTGTCCTATTGGCTATTAGTACTGTCAGCTATTAACACAATCAGCTATAAACATTATTAGCTATTAACACTATTGGCTATTATCAGCTGCAACAACCACCACAACATCTCCAACAACCCAAGCTGCAACCACCAACACAACATCTCCAACAACTCCAGCTGCAACAACCACCACAACATCTCCAACAACCCCAGCTGCAACGACCACGACCACAGCTCCAACAACCACCCCCACTACCACAACAACAACAACCACCAGATCCACAACAACCCCAGCTATAACCACCACCACCAAAGCTCCAACAACCACCACCACTACAACAACTGCTGCCACCACCACCACCACAACAACTACCACAAACAACAACTACCACGGCAACCACTACAACCCAGCCCACTCGGCCAGCCCCGACTGTTGTGCTGCAGGTTGTCCTCACCATCGTTTACACTGAGGCGCTAAGCAACCCACAGAGCCAAGAATTCCAACAGGAGCAGGCTGCTCAGGTCATTGCTGTGGTGAGTTGGTAGCGGATTGGTCCACATCTTCTGTAGAAAGTAACTGATTGGTTCAGACCCTCTATAGAATGTAACTGATCAGAGCAGATCTTCTGTAGAACGTAGTGAATTGACCTTTTGCCGGCGTTTGATTGACAGACAATCTGACCAATCAGAATGCTCCTAATACCGAGTTCATGGATGTCCACCATTTTGTCCGACATCGATCACAGCAACAACACAGCTGTTAATTCAGCTGATTAGGGTTTCTCCTCGGCATTCGTTTTTAATAAAATAAAACCATAAAATGGTCAAACGGTGTTGTTATGGCACCTGCAACACTGACAGCAGATATAAGGACCGAGTTGAAAACGTTGTTTTTGTCCCTTTCCCGAAGCCAGCTAAGGATATTGGAAAATGTTTACGTTGGATAAAGTTATGCGGACGACCACATCAACAGCTGAACGTCAACAAACTAAGAAACCACGGCACAGCTAAACATTTCTATGTTTGCTCAAATTTCGTAAGTCGTTTCAATTCTAAATCGATGTAGGACAGATTATTGTTTTTGTGCATCATGGTGTGGCATTAAGGTAAACAGCCTAGGCTTGTTAGCGATAGTTATAACGTTAGCTAACTAGAAGCTAGACGGTTGCTGTTGTTAATGTTAACGTTTTAACGTTATGTCCTAACAACGCTCGTTAACTTTAAACCTGTCGCTTGTATCATCATAACTGTAGAGTTGTATTTCTTTATAACGTTAACCATTAGATATTGGATATTAGCCTAATTCAATTGTCTCTGCGTAATTCACTAAAACAGGTTAGTGACTCTAGTCTAAAGTTATTGGTGTCTGTTAGCAGTAATCTCCCAGCTCTAGCATAGGCTACCATGGCCGTATAACCGTGTTTACGTAAACCTTTGATGTTAAAGCTTTGCAAAGAGTTGCAAAGCCAGTTGGTGTGGAATATTTTATATGTTGTGGTCTCTACATTGTTGCATGAATGTTCTTTACCATGTGAACTCAGCATTTCTATCATCATTCACCAGCACTTTGTTGAAGGCAAACCGACCCAAGACCACCCTGACCCTCTTCCAGCATCACCTTTTGATCGTCCATCATCTGTAAGGCGCCCACCAAAGCTGCGAAAAGAGCCCAGGAAGAGTGCCACTGCTGAAACCATGAGGTAAGGATGTCTTTCAACTTAAATTAAATTAAGAATGGACATGCAATGACAGATGATGTCTTTTAAAGATACAGTGGTACAAATCTCAGTCACATACTGTTAATAGTAACATTTATGGAATGGATGCATCTCCATAGCGTCATCATGGAGCATCAGGGCCCTACTCCACACACCCTGGACCGTACTCCACACACCCTGGACCCTGCTCCACTCACTCAGGACCTTACTCCACACACCCAGGACGATGATGGTATGCCATCTTGTTTTGTCTACTCTCTACAGCAGAAGGCCTTGAAATGCTCCACATAGAACTTTCCTAAGTTTGTAATTAGATGTAGCATAGTCTCTCTGTCTGGATATATGCGCTCAACAAAGAAATCATTCCTGGTGTAAATGATGAAGTCACAGTAGGGGGCACCGGTTATCATAATCTGTCCTTGCACTTGGTCAAAATAATTGTGTGACCTCTTTAGTGAAATCTGGTCTTCACCCTCATCAGTTTCCAAACAGAAAAGTTTAACCTTTTCTATTGCTTCTCTGATGGTGAAATCTCTAGCAGCATAGGGGCATTTAATTTCAATGAGTCCACTCTGCCCATCCTTGCATACAACTCCATCTGTAGATGCTCCTAGGAATGGGCAGAGTGGATTCACAACCAATCCAATTGAATGCAAGTGGCATCCTCTCTTTTCCTGTAGATGGTTTTGCTACCTTTTTGTTGACCTGGCCGTATGATGTAGGTTTTGATTTGAAATTTGAGTTTTTGAAGGTGTTTCGCAGAAAACTTTCATTACAATCTTTTTTCCTGTTCATAATTGTTCCAAAATTAGATGCTGTTATTCGTTTTTGTCTTTCTTTGTGCCAAATATTACATTAATTTTGTAATCTAGTGTTGCTTTCCAGTTGATTGGCCTCAGCCTTAGTTATGGCGGTCCAGTCATTGCTGTATTTACTCAGCTCCTCCTTCATGATGCTGTCAATGTGTTCCTCTGTTGGATAATCACAATCCCCACAGGTCTCTGCATCTAAAGGCTGATGTATTTCTTCAATAAGTGGTCCCTGAAAATGGAAATAATTGGTCTGATGTCTTAACTTACATTTAGATTTCACCATATCATTTCAGGATCTGGACTGTTGGACATGCTGGCGTTGGCTGCTGAAAATGATACACTAAAGATGCAGGTGGCCAAATTGATAATTGAAAATGAGGCGCTTCTGCGTGAACGAGCAACACAAACGAACAAGGAAGAAGAACAAAGATTTTTTCTTTTTAACAATTGGATAAACTATATGTTTTTTAGATGCTCCTCCATCAACATGTGGCCACATCGCGATACAATTATTGAAATGATGCCAGAAAATTTTAAAAAAGAATTCCCAAATACTTTACTCATACTTGATACAACCGAGATTAAAATTCAGCGCCCCAGCTCCATGACTCGTCAGAGTCAGTGTTACAGTGGTGCATGTCTTGCAACACACTAAAAGGACTGGTTGGGATAGAACCAAGGGGTGGAGTCATCTTTGCTTCGATGCTTTTTACAGGAGGAATATCAGACAAAGATCTCACTCGTCAAAGTGGGCTTCTACAAACATTAAAAGATTTGATCACAGAGGGGAAGATTAATGTAGGGGATGGTCTCCTGGCTGACAAAGGGTTTAGGATAGAGGAGGAAGTGGGGGAACTTGGGCTTCACCTGAATATCCCCCCCTTTGCACACAGTACTGGTCAGATGACCAACGCAGAAATTAAAGTCACAGAGAAAATTGCTCGCCACCGTGTTCACGTAGAAAGAGCTATAGCGCGAATTAAATCTTTCAAAATGTTAAGCAACAAAATTGGCCTTTCATTGTTTGGATGTGTAAACCAAATATGGTTTGTATGTTGCTTTTTAACTAATTTCTTAATTAAATAAAAGTGTATACAGGGGGTGCTGTGGTCCAGTGACTCATGGACTTTACTTACATGGTAGGATAAAGGTGAACCAACAGGTGCTGGTCCAAATGGTGTCACAATTAACTTTGTAGTGGCTGTGTTGTCTTCCACCAGATAAGATATCGAGCTAGTCTTTAGTCTTTTCAATACATTTATGTCTTCACTCTCAACAGTATTTTTTCTAAAAATAGATAAGAACTTAAATTACACCTTTTGTACATATATTGACTTATTGCTTATTAACGCAAATCTTAAAATATGTAAAGCTTCTACCAACTCAATCTTTATATTTATTTATGTATATTATCTGTGTGTTTTTGAATGGTCCTTGGTCTGTCATTAAAATTATACTCTTCAACAACATGTGGCTCTGTTTTCTGTTCTTTATAGTAATGTCATGTCACAAACCTAATTTAAACATGGCATGCCACCTCTGCATTAATGTTGTGCTTATTGTGTTCATTGATAATACCTGTTGTCTACAAACTTGGCCATAACGGGGTGCCTTTTCCTTTGAAGATTGAAAGGTTTTGAAATAACCATTTGTGAGACGGGTTCTGGTAATTTTTTTTTCTCCACGTGGCTTGTCCCATTGCTGGGGCATACTTGTCGAAGACAGTAAGGTAGGGACATCTTTTATGCCACTTATCTTCCATGTTTCAAGTAGATATATCACGGCAATGACATGAGAGCAACTGCCATCACTACTGAAACAAAATCATTATGCATTGACGGTCATTATGCGTAACATAGCCTGCAGTAGACCTACTTATGACTGAGGGAAGTCAGCACACGCCAACAGTTAGTTTAGGCTAATATAAAACGTAGGCATATGTCCTAGTTACCCTTGTTGACACTTGCAGTGCGAATCCACCAGTCTCCTCTCTTTAAAATCGATCTCGAAATTGACAATATGACGAGCGTCAGATTTCCGTTGGCTGGGATAAACTTCTCCCCTAACGCTGATTGTGCCTATAACGTTAATGTTATGTACCCAAAATAAATGTATCTGTAAGGTTCTGCTACAATCATGACATACACTACCATTTTTCTGACACTTTAGATTGTTTATATTTCAATACAAATACATGATCTGACAATGTAAACAAATATGCAGCTAGGCTAGCCACTAAGTTAGCAGATACAAGACCCTAACGTCGATAAAGATATTACCTGTACTGTTTTTGTAAATTTTAACGCTATGTATATATGACCCAGATATGAATCCTTACGCCTTTTGTTTTTTCTTTAAGGATATACTAGATTCAAGATAAGATAAACTAAATTCATCGGGTATATCGCTTAACTTTCCATATTCCATCGTTACTTTTGGCGTCTATGGTTACAAGCCAGCTGATGCCGTACAGATGTCGGACTTGACAGCAGAACCCTCAGGGGGCGTGATTAGAGCGCTCCTGGCAATGTAGACATGTGGCATTATTTCTAGCTTATAAATTGTTTTAAATGTAGGCTATAGCCATTTGAACGTGTTTTACCTGCTAGGGTGCAGCTTAGCCACATAACACGTATTTTGTGGCAGGTATAATAGAAAGCAAAAAATTCCAGTGGATATTTTGCGTCTTATTGGTGACGCAAAGACTGGTGGCTGTTAAGAGTGACGTTTTTTGCCTCAAAAAAATAAAGCCAAGACACGTCCATGAATTTAAGGATTTTAACCGCAGGCTGTGAAGTTAAATGCTAGTCTCTTTTACGGAGGAAACCCGTGCTAAAACAAAACTCTGTAGTCACAAATTTGATCGTGTTGGTATGAATATGTGTTGTAGTATGTGATTCCTACAGTGAAAAAAATGGACTAACGTCTTAGAAATGATGTAAAAATATTTAAATAGATTAAGAAAGCCACCATTATGGTCACCTCTACGGTTAGATTGGTTTGTTTAGAGCCAGTGAAATTGCTGCCTTGACAACGCTATGTCATGGCTTCGGTACTCTATTGGTTCAGATCTCCTTAGAATGTAGCTGATTGGATCAACAGCTGGTTGTACCAGTTGAACATAAGTTCCATCATACCTTGGAATTTACGAGCAAGTAAAATTTAACAGGTTGCACCACGCAAATAGTTTCAATGCAACACTAAGTTGTGACTTTAATTTTACACCTCCCTCTCCCTAGGGGTAAGGTCCATTATAAGTAATTTCTTAACATGGACATCTCACTTAAGTATAAGTCGAAAGGAGTTACGTATGCAACCGTTTACACACATTTCATTCACTTGAACAGAGTTTGTTTGATGGTGTCCTGTTTGTATTCACTGAAAATGGTAACAATATTTACTAATTAACTATGGTGTAACTTGAGTAGCAATGGTGCAACAGAAAAATAATGCAGTGTTAGTTTAAAACTAGTTAGTTTCAAGTTTAAGACACACCTTACACCGTAGACAGCAGCTGATTGGGGCACACCTTCTGTAGAACATCATGAATTGGTTCATACCTTCTACAGAATATACTGTAGCTGATTGGTTCAGACCATCTGTACACTGTAGCTGATTGGTTCAGATCTTCTACAGAATCTACTGGAGCTGATTGGTCCAGACCTTCTATAGAATGTAGCTGATTGGAGCACACCTTCTGTAGAACATCATGAATTGGTTCAGAACTTCTGCAGAGTGTATTGTAGCTGATTGGAGCAGACCATTGGTTGACACTGATAAAAACTTGACTCTTAAAAGCTGGTACAGCTCTGACAGAACTTAACAATTTCCCTGTGACTCTTTGTAGTGTGATGCCATCTACCGGACCCAGTATGGAACACTGTTTGTGAGGACCATTGTGGTGGCCTTCAGGTATGCACTCTGGTTTATGTGTGTGTGTGTTACAGAGAGCATGCAATTAAATTAATTAAAATATGTGCTCGTTAGGAGAGGCAGCCCCCTCTGTGTGTGGGTGTGCATTGACGTGTGTGAGTGAGTTTGTGTAGGTATGTGTGTGTGTGTGTGTGTGTGTGTGTGTGTGTGAGAGGGGAGAGAGAGAGAGAGATAGAGTGTGTGTGAGAGAGAGAGAGAGAGAGAGAGAGTTTGTGTGTGTGAGAGAGAGTGTTTGGGAGTGTGTGTGAGTGTCTGATGAGGTCTATGGTAGTGGGTATGATCTGTTATCTGGCTTTCCTGAATAGCGTGAAGTTATGTAGGATGATTGAAAAGGAGGACGAATGAAACATTAGAATTTTCTTCGAGTGCAACAACGATAGACATACATAATTTGGCAAAACATAGTACATTTGGCATAACACATGTGATGAAGTGCGTTGTGTGATGTGTGTGTGTGTGTGTGTGTGTGTGTGTGTTGCAGGCCGAGTTCTCGTAACCGTGTGGACGACGTGGAGACGGTGCCGGACAGCGCGGACATCGCGAACACCCTGAAGGAGGCCGTGAGTGACCCCACCTCCAATTACACACTGCCCGTCAACGTGGACTCCATCATGGTCACCAGTGAGTACTCACACACACACACACACACACTACACACACTCACTCACACACACATACACACACTACACACACACACACACACACACACACACACACACACACTACACACTGTCTCTCTCTATCTGTTTCTCACACACACACACACACATACACACTAAGGGTTAGTTTGTCAGTCGTCTACACATATCCCGCCCTTCCTATAATGTAAATAACCCACCGTATTGTTGGAAACGACGTAATCCTTCGTAAGAGCTGCCCAAGATAACTGCCTGAAGTCGTTCCCAAGATGGCTGCCGAGTGGTGACTTCCCTGTAAAGACTTCGCTAATGTTCCTGTACCTACAGGTGCTCCAAGGACCGCATCCAATGTCCAGTTTGCCACCAATGACACATTCAACACGGCCCTGTCTAACTCCAGCTCCACCGCGTTTAAGGACCGAGCTTCACTCATCAAACAACAGGTCAGCAACACTCCATACACACACAACATACACACACACACACACACACACACACACACACACACACACACGCATATACATTAATTCAATGAGGGCTCCTTTCACACACATGTGTGTGTACACAAACCATGCATGTGACAAATAACATGATCATTTGATTTGATAACTTATTACTAAATACCGAATATTAAATTACCAAATATTAAATACCCAAATATTAAATGACTGAATATTAAATGACTGATTATTAAATGTGTGTGCTTCTCCTCTTCAGCTGGAGCCCTTCTTCATTGAAGACTTCACCCCACTCTTCATCAGCCTCAATGCCAAATCCTTCAGGTGGCTATCAAACTCACGTTATTAATATAAGACTATTATAAGACTTCACCCAACTGCCAAATTTCTCAAATAAAGTTGAAAGGTCTACATTATATAGAGTACATTATATACTGTGTAATAATAATAATAATAATAATAATAATAATCAATTTCAAATAGCAGCAATGTAAATTTGTTATATGATCAAGAACCATAAACAGACAAACCATAATTCTAATATGTCCTGTTGGTCTATCTTGACAGACTTGTTATACATGTGTTATGCCTCTAGTGTCTGTGATGTTGCCATCCTGTAGTGTTAACTAATAGATATGTTGTCCCTGTAGCTAATGTCTTGTAGTGTTAACTAATAGATATGTTGTCCCTGTAGCTAATGTCCTGTAGTGTTAACTAATAGATATGTTGTCCCTGTAGCTAATGTCCTGTAGTGTTAACTAATATGGCATGTCCCTGTAGCTAATGTCCTATAGTGTTAACTAATAGATATGTGGTCCCTGTAGCTAATGTCCTGTAGTGTTAACTAATAGATATGTTGTCCTTGTAGCTAATGTCCTGTAGTGTTAACTAATAGATATGTGGTCCCTGTAGCTAATGTCCTGTAGTGTTAACTAATATGTTATGTCCCTGTAGCTAATGTCTTGTACAATATACAGACAGCTATGTTATCCCTGTAACTAATGTCATGTATGTTCAATTTGATAGATATTGTTATCCCTGTAGCTAATGTCCTGTATGTTCAATTTGATAGATATTGTAATCCTTGTTGCTCTGGAGTCTAGACATTTAGCGCTCCCTAGAGTAAATTGGCGGTGGTATTGTCCGTGACTTTACTGTCCTGTATGTGTAGACTGCTCTCTGTAATATGACGGTGACATGATGTCTTGTGCTGTCTTGTTTTGTTTTTTGTCTGATTTCCCAGCCGAGGCTCGATCATCCATGAGTCGGATTTAACATTTACAGCCAACGTGACCCTTCCCAGCAGTACGGCCATCTACAACACTATGCTCCGTGCGGCCCAGAGTGGAAACCTCACTTTCACCATCACCACACTCAACGGCACAGGTTAGCACATACACACAGGCACACACACACACACACACACACACACACACACACACACACACACACACACACACACACACACACATATTTATATACACACACACACACACACACACACACAGGCACACACACACACACACACATATATTATATACACACACACAGGCACACACACACATGTATATATATATACACACACACACACACACACAGGCGTAACTAACTCTCTTATCTTCTTCATCATCAGCTGTGTCCTCGGCAGTAGTCTCAGCAGTGTGGCCAGCGTCTTCAGCTCCTGGAGCCTGGTGGTCATCGCTCTATTGGTGCAGCTGCAGTGGTTGGCTCAGTGACCTGTCAATCATTGAAGTGTCCAATGACATGTGAGAAATTGTGAGACTTGCCCTCAGAATCACCAAACAAGGGCCCACATGGAAGCGTGTTACCACAGAAATTACAAACAAGGGCCCATATGGAAGCTGGTTACCATAGAAATTCCAAACAAGGGCCCTCATGGAGGCATGTTACCATAGAAATTACAAACAAGGGCCCACATACAGTAGAAGCTGGTTTCCATAGAAACCTCAAACAAGAGCCCTGATGAACACTGTTCTGGTCCCAGTCAGGTATGAATATTGCACCACTCTTAATGACAAAGAATTAAATGACGTATATCTTTTTACTATTTACTATTTCCCTTATTGTATTAATCTTCTTATATAATATAAACTATTAAATGCAAATGCAAATCACAATATTGGTCCATTGCATCATTTGACACACACTGAGGTCTGCTTGTGTTTCTTGGCAGATGCTTTTGTCAAAACAGACTTCAAACAATAACAATAAAATACAAATATGATGTGATAACTGAAAAAAACCTAGCACTACAAACCATCTTCTGGAGGGTAGATTCATAAAAGTAAAAATGTGGTCATATAATATCACAAGTACATTATGTTGGTGTAGTCATATACTATCAGAATTACATGATGTTGGTGTAGTGGTGTAGTCAAATCATCTATATGCTGGGGAAACACATGATGTTGTCTTGTCATATACTCTAGGAAATATACTCAAATTCTTGAATTGCCCCTTGGGGATCAATAAATCAATAAAGTATCTATCTATCTATCTATCTATCTATCTATCTATCTATCTATCTCTATGCTGGGGAAACACATGATGTTGTCTTGTCATATACTCTAGGAAATATACTCAAATTCTTGAATTGCCCCTTGGGGATCAATACAGTATCTATCTATCTATCTATCTATCTATCTATCTATCTATCTATCTATATACTCTAGGAAATATAATCTATCTATCTAAATCAATAAAGTCTATCTATCTATCTATCTATCTATCTATCTATCTATCTATCTCTATCTATCTATCTCTATGCTGGGGAAAAGAAGGAAAACCTGATTAAGCTGAATGCCTTGCATGTCTACTGAGTGGCCACCAGGGGGCTCTGATGCCTTGTTTGCTCACTAGTGGGCGTAGGAAAGAGAGTTCTGATGCCTTGTTTGCTCACTAGTGGGCGTAGGAAAGGAGTTTCCAAATTATCTGATTAAGCTGTAATGCCTTGTTTGCTCACTAGTGGGCGTAGGAAAGGAGTTTCCAAATTATCTGATACCCATGCAGACAAAATACCATGAGAGTGAGATGGAGAGGGTGAGACATAGAGAGGGTGAGTCATAGTGAGGGTAAGACAGGGTGAGACATAGAGAGGGTGAGACAGGGTGAGGGTAAGACATAGAGAGGGGTGAGACATAGAGGGGGTGAGACATAGAGGAGGTGAGACATAGAGAGGGGTAAGATGGAGAGATAGAGAGACTGAGAGAGAGGATGAGATGGAGAGATAGAGAGGATAAGAGATAAAGAGAGAATGAGAGAGTGAGATTAAGAATAGAGCTGCATGTCTACTGAGTGGCCACCAGGGGGCTCTGATGTCTGATGGCCCATAGAACACTACTGAGTGGCCACCAGGGGGCTCTGATGTCTGATGGCCCATAGAACACTACTGAGTGAGCACCATATCTAGCAGTATGATGGCCCATAGAACACTACTGAGTGAGCACCATGTCCTGCAGTCTGATGGCCCATAGAGCACTACTGAGTGAGCACCACCATGTCCTGCAGTATGATGGCCCATAGAACACTACTGAGTGAGCACCATCTCTAGCAGTATGATGGCCCATTGAACACTACTGAGTGAGCACCATCTCTAGCAGTATGATGGCCCATAGAACACTACTGAGTGAGCACCATGTCCTGCAGTCTGATGGCCCATAGAACACGGCTTGTGGGATGAGTGTGCATGTGTGTTACCATGACAACGACTAGAACAATGATGGCTCCCTTGCGGCAAAGATTCTATAGTTAAATAAGATAAATCATAAGACGATTCACCAATGGAACGAAATTACACTAGTTCCGGACTCCTAAATAGGCGTGTCAAAACATAAACTTTACTCTGAATAAGCAATAATAACATATAAATATAATTTTGTATACTATTTTACAATCATTGTTTGTGTGTGATGCCAATGAAACACTCTTTCGGACACGGAATTAATAATTTAATTTTGCCCTGTTAACCGAGCTAGCTAGGTAGCTAGCTAACGTTAGCACAATAAACGGAAAGTGAATGGGAATGTTCGCTAGCTAGCTAGCAGCTAAGAACTTTGGTTAAACTCATATATTGTTGCCAACAAACCCGAAATAACATACGTTCAGCAACTTTGTGGTAGTCTACTAGCCCCTTTACGCAGATAGGAATTCCAGCTTAATTTGGAACGATTTGTACTTGAAGACTTTAAGATTCTTTATCTAATGTTTTACATGCAGCACATTGGATATTAAGGGCTTAAATTGAAGACAACAAATGGGCCAAGACATTAATTCACCTCCAGACCTTTATTTCCTTCATTAAGTCTACATTTTAGAACATCATATACAGAGGAAAATGTCAAAAAAGTAAAAACGCCTATTATTTTTTGTAGTTGTCAGTGTGTCCATGGATGGTGTGTTAGAACAGCAGGTCATACACTACATTTCCTGTATCTACATGTTCTTAGGAAGCAAACTCCACATTTTTAAGCAGATGCATAAAATGACACAGGTTCTACACAGCAATTTCTAATAGGTGCATATAGGCGTTTCCAAGTGTCCATAACCTCTCCAAGCTCTCCAAAATACAAAAACAAGATTTTCCCCATATAGCAGGTTGTGTGTGTGGTATTTTTGTGTTTTGACCTTGTAAATATAAATTTCACTTCATTTCAGGCTAATATTTACACTTATTTCAAGTTAACCAATAAGGAGGATCCTTACCTCTCCAAATGCCAAATACTGTATTGAAACTAAGCTTGTCTTTTAGGGGAAATGTAGAAGTGTTAGAAAACAGGGGGTCTGGGGTCCTCTTGGGACAGAACTTGAAAGGAGGAGGCTCCACATCTTCCCAGTCTGCATCATGCCACATGTCCACTGGGGGGTCACTCTCCACTGGGGCTTGAGCTGGGCGCTTGCCATGCCTGGCACCACGCTTCGCTGTAGGAGGGCATGGAGTTGAGGCTGGGGCTGGGCGCTTGTCACGCCTTGCTGCTGGAGGGCATGGAGTTGAGGCTGGGACTGGGCGCTTGCCACACCTGGCACTACACCTTGCTGCAGGAGGGCATGGAGTTGAGGCTGGGGCTGGAGCTGGGCCTCTTGCACGATGCTGAGGTGCACTAGTGCTGGCTGAGGGACCAGTGGCAGAGGTACCAGGAGTGGCGATGGGGGGAGACGCTGGAGGCCTGACAGGTGGGGCTGTAGCTGAGGTCCCTTCCAAAGGGTCACTGGAGGTGAGGGAGCGAGGCAGAGGGGCAGATGGTTCAGCACTGCATGAACAAAAAGATGGGACAATATATTAAAATGAGAAATGGCTATATGTTCCACTGAGTAATTAATTATATTTTGTGCAAGCTAATAAATGTATCACTCACAAAAAAATTATCACCAACATAACAAGTGCATGTTTGATGGAGTCATATAGTATAAGAACAATGAGCCACATGTAAAAGTTTGCATATTTAAATGGTCACCATGTAGTATTATAAGGCACACCTGCATGGCATGCTACTAACAGGTTAATAGTGATGATAAAGTAGCAACTTTAGGGTGGGCAGCAGTAGCACTGACCACGTGTGAGCGTGCAGAACTTTTAGGCAGGGTGGCTACTAGCTCGCAACACTGGTACTGTATGCATCTCTAATTTCTATGATAAATTACTCCATTTTACTTGCCAATACATTATAATAGTATGCCTTACCCTTTCCTACACTGTGCAAGACATGGACATATTTATGACGAACAGGCTGCCAAAGTATCTCACTCTTTCTCTCTCTCTCCTACATAACATGCACTGCGTTCAGCTAAATGCAAAGGCTAACATTCGTGAGACTTTTAGTATCTCATTCGGCGTCAGACGCGGACATGCACCATAAAGTTCAGCTATGCAAAGGCACACATCCTTATATATATACATTTGCATTACTTCAACTACATTACGTGAATAGACACAAGATCACTTACAAGTCAAGGGAGGACATCCATGCCCTCCGCCAAATGCATCCTCTACCTCGGAGTCCACGCTGCCAGACTCTGAACCACTATCACCAATCTCCCTCGGGTTGAAGTCCGACTCCACATCAAGGAAGGCGTGAATCTCCTCCAAAGTCATGCTTCGTGGTCTTGCCATGATGCAAAAATAGCAATATTATAGTCAGAAGCAAAGATATCGCTCGTCAAAGCCGCTGACTTTACCAGCGCCGGTGTTGCACCTCTGCGTAATCAACATGCGATAAGCACTACACGGGTCCTTGTCATGACGCACTATCCTTGGAAAGGCATGGTTAGACCAATCAGGGTAAAAGACACATCTATGTTTTGTAAGAAGGCATACTATTCGTTAAGAAAGACCTCAATCACTTCTGGGAAGCCTGACGCGAAGTAGGAAGTAATATTAGAGACCACGTTTGAATGTAAACAAGACAAGCGTTCTCACCATAGGTGAAAGAGACCGTCATTTATCAAAACTAGTTAGTTTACAGCAAATAACAATTCTGGAATTATAAAGAGGACATCTTTAGCTTTTGATTCATGTATAACATTGTATGTAAACTTGAATTTGGCGGTCGGAAGAGTTAGAGAAGATCTTGTTGCATTTATATAGGGTAAATGTTACTGTTCTTCACTGTAACGGAGCAAACAAATAAACAACCTTTGGACATATCCATGCAGCTGAAGGCAATTATTAAGATATGTTGAAGGTAAATAATTTTATTTTGAGTTTATTTGAACTTAACTTACATCTTGAACATGTTTAAAGAGCTCCGTTTTAAAGGGAGGGTACTTCCGGTGTAAACAATAGCAACATGCTAGGCTAGGTGAATATAGTTCGTTCTAGTTAACTATTGCACTAGGGCTATCCACAATACATATGCACATAGTTGGAATGTTAGTAACAATGACTAGTTGGTTGTTTTGGATGAATATTGATGACTGCAGGAATAAATTACAAGCCAATTTGAATATTCATAATGGGCCCGCCGGCGGGTCCACTAGGGGGCGCTTCTGCCTAATAGGGCTAGTTCTAGCAAAAAATATGTTAGGTTAGTTTATCAACCATCTCTGAGTCTAGAGCCTCTGAAAACAGATGGCTGTGCACCAGAGCTTTGAGGAGACAGTGACAGATCACGAACAAAGCTATTTTTGTCTTTATTTGTTTCGTTGGAAAATACAATTTCAATGTCGGAATGTTAGGGAGACATGTGGCTTGTAGAAAATGGGTTCAAAACTTACATCGCTGAATGTAGGGCTAAGGGATTGGTCATATTCCGTGAAAATGTTCATTTCTCCCATAGGAATACATAGACACTGGACCTCCCACTAGACTCCTAAATGGGCGTGGCGGCTTCGAACCCCAAGTCACAGCGTGCCAGAATTTACCCTCTTATGAATCGTCTCGCTTTATCAACCGTCTCTGCTTGCGGTCTCATTCCAACAAGTCTGGCCCACTCCCCAATATGAGTATGACCCCCCCTGTTGTAAATGAGTGACACAGGTCACAGAAGTACATGAATATGACATGTCATAGGCGCTTTACTAGGTGAATATGACACAGGTCACAGAAGCACATGAATATGACATGTCATAGGTGCTTTAATAGAATATGACACAGGTCACAGAAGCACATGAATATGACATGTCAGAGGCGCTTCACTAGGTGAATATGACACAGGTCACAGAAGCACATGAATATGACATGTCAGAGGCGCTTTACTAGAATATGACACAGGTCACAGAAGCACATGAATATGACATGTCATAGGCGCTTCACTAGGTGAATATGACACAGGTCACAGAAGCACATGAATATGACATGTCATAGGCTTCACATGGTCACAGAAGTACATGAATATGACATGTCATAGGCGCTTTACTAGGTGAATATGACACAGGTCACAGAAGCACATGAATATGACATGTCAGAGGCGCTTTACTAGAATATGACACAGGTCACAGAAGCACATGAATATGACATGTCAGAAGAATATGACACAGGTCACAGAAGCACATGAATATGACATGGCATAGAAACCACTAGGTGAATATGACACAGGTCACAGAAGCACATGAATATGACATGTCATAGGCGCTTCACTAGGTGAATATGACACAGGTCACAGAAGCACATGAATATGACATGTCAGAGGCGCTTCACTAGAATATGACACAGGTCACAGAAGCACATGAATATGACAAGTCATAGGGGCTTTACTAGGTGAATATGACACAGGTCACAGAAGCACATGAATATGACATGTCATAGGCGCTTCACTAGGTGAATATGACACAGGTCACAGAAGCACATGAATATGACATGTCATAGGCGCTTTACTAGAATATGACACAGGTCACAGAAGCACATGAATATGACATGGCATAGGCGCTTTACTAGAATATGACACAGGTCACAGAAGCACATGAATATGACATGTCAGAGGCGCTTCACTAGGTGAATATGACACAGGTCACAGAAGCACATGAATATGACATGTCATAGGCGCTTTACTAGAATATGACACAGGTCACAGAAGCACATGAATATGACATGGCATAGGTGCTTTAATAGGTGAATATGACACACCAGCTGTGTATGGTTAAGCATGGGTTTAGTGAGATGTGCAGAGCAAATCAGGATGACCACAGATGAATTCAGTCAGATATGTGGAGCCAATCAGGATGACCACTGATGAATTCAGTCAGATATGCAGATCCAATCAGGATGACCAGTAATGAGCTCGGTGTCAGATATGAGGTTAAAAGTTGACAGTTCATCAAGACCCCAACAACAACTGCAGAAACAAACAAGGCTGTCTTGGTCTTTCTTTTTCAAAGATAATGCCTTGCTGAGTAAATCTGCAATGTCACACCTTGGACACTAGATGGCAGCAAATGCTGCATTTCAGACAGACCACTGTTTATTTTTTAGTCTTTATGTCTATATGGGTGTGTAACTGTGTATGTGTGAGAACATGAGAGAGTGAGTGTTTGTGTGTGTGTATGTGTATGTGCATGTGTGTGTGTGTGTGTGTGTGTGTGTGCATGTGTATGAAAGGATTGTTGTGTGTGAGTTGTGTGTGTATTTTGTGTGAGCAATGGGTGTGTGTGTGAATAGACTTGTGCATTTGTGTGTGTGTAGACTTGTAAAATAGCATTTGAGCAAAAACACACACATGTCAACTGATTACACACACTGAACAGAAGGCAGGATCCATAAAGCAATGGCAGTGAGTACATTCACAGATTTATAACTGGATTCTCAATTCTGTAAGAATGCTTGTTTTTTGTAAAAACTTTTGTTGCAAAAAATGTCAACTGATTACCGGCACTGCAGAAATTCTATATTGGAGTTTCACAGAAGGCTCAGTCTGAGAAATACAAATAGAAACACATAGACTGCAGTGCTTTATATAAAACACATCAGGGTGTTGCTGTTGATTTGAAAGAGTAATTCAAACGGTACATGTGTGTATGGATTTTGGATGGAAATGTTTTCCCAATGATAACAGTAGATTTAATTTTTGAACAAAGTGTCTAATGTAAGAAACCGTGTGTAATGTTTCGCAATACATGTGTTGCAGAATTGCAAACAATGTGCAAACAAAAAAAATGTGATTAAGCTATAGTTGCAGAATCAGTTTTGGGAAAAATGGAATAACCTAAACCCAAAACGAAACCAAGACACACCTCTGAAAGATGGAGAAACATGAAGGAATTAACACACACACTCCATAAACTAAAACCCAAAAAGCATGTGGACCTGACAGCAGACCCTTGATCTGGAAAAGGCCCTTTTACAGTAAAGCTGTTCAATCTCGTTCTTCAAGCTGGCTGCTTTCCTGAGGTGTGGAACAGGGGGCTTACATCCCCAATCTTTAAGAGTGGAGACACAATTCGACCCCAAATATGACCAGATGAACCCCAACATCATCATCACACCTACAAGAACCCCAAATATGACCAGATGAACCCCTAACATCACCATCACACCTACATGACTCCTACACATGTTATGTGATCTTAGATAATAATCTCCACACTGTTGAATTCTGGGGTATTCTCACGGTATTCTGATGTGTTCATATGTTACTCCTGTGTGTAGTGTACAATGGGGAGAGGTCCATACCATTGTAGATAATTTTGTCTAATACCAAAGGTCTGACCAGATGTGGGCACTACGGCTTGCTTAGGCCTGTGTGTATTTACCATCAAGAAGGTCATGCTGCCCTGTTGCTCAGGAGCACCAGTGATAACACAGGCCAAAGTGTTGTTCTGTTCGGGCTAGTATTTTTATTCTGAAGGAGAATATCCTTTTGGAGATTATGATCAATCGTCTATTGACAGTGATAGTCACGGTGTGAATGATAGTCTGTGAATGGAGGTGCGTCTTTGCGTGTATACAACGGTGTCCACTAAGCATACCATGCTTATTTCGACCCATCTGCCCAACATAGCTTGGAGGTTGCAGTGGTAATCGTGATGATAGTGTCCGTAATGGACGTGGTACAGACAGCAGGGCTAGTAGAAATAGGGCTCTAAACTACAAAGTCAACCGCGATAGGAACTGATTTGACCAGGATAACTTTATTGTAGGCCTTGTGGTTTTAGGCTAGTAATAATTTACTATTGTTGGTATATATCTTAGGTGTTTTCTAAGAAGCTTAGCTTTATTGACCATCCTCAACACAGACATTAGAACTAAAACACAACGCAACGACCAGGGAACCCAACAACACTCATAATATCTACGTGATAATCTCTATGGAGATGGGGTCTGTATGTGATATGTGACCTCAGATAACAATCTCCACACCTATAATATCTACGTGAGAATCTCTATGGAGATGAGGTCTGTATGTGATATGTAACCTCAGATAACAATCTCCACACCTATAATATCTACGTGAGAATCTCTATGGAGATGAGGTCTGTATGTGATATGAACCTCAGATAACTACACCTATAATATCTACGGAGATGATGGAGATCTGTATGTGATATGTGACCTCACAATCTCCACACCTATAATATCTATGTGAGAATCTCTATGGAGATGGGGTCTGTATGTGATATGTGACCTCAGATAACAATCTCCACACCTATAATATCTACGTGAGAATCGCTATGGAGATGGGGTCTGTATGTGATATGTGATCATAATCTCCACACACATAATATCTATGTGATAATCTCCATCCCATAATATTGACATGAGCATCTCCATCCCATAATATTGACATGAGCATCTCGTGCTCCATGGGAACCGGACCCTGCTGCGGTCCTGGCGTCTTCTCAATTGAATCTGACAATTACAATGCCGTGGTAATTACAATCTGCCATCTCCCCTTCAGTGCTAACACATCACAAAGCTATTCTAATGGGATTCGGGTCACATATGCTGTGTTTTACATCTCTCTCTCTCTCTCTCTCTCTCTCTTCTCTCTCTCTCTCTCATTCTCTCTGTCTCTCTCACTCCCTCTCTCCCCTTTCTCTCCCTCTCTCTCCTCTCTCTCTTTCTCTCTCTCTCCCTCTCTCATTCTCTCTGTTTTCTCTCATTCTCTCCCCTTTCTCTCTCTCTCTCTCTCTCTCTCTCTCTCTCTCTCTCACACACACACACACTCCTCTCTTCCCTTGACAATTATAAATGAATTTCACGGTGAGGGCTTTTAATGCTAATGAGCAGTGCTTCCTGCTGGCTCGCGAGCGAACGAGTGGACATGCAGTGGACAAGCGCAAAAACACGCTACGCACGCTCACAGGATACACACACACACACACACGCAGTGGACAAGCGCGAAAACACGCTGCGCACGCTCACAGGACGTTCGCTCCTGCTTCCCCTGAACGAGACTCCTCCAGAAGGTGGAGGGGGGAGGACTACAGGGGTATCATAGCTGTATGTGTGTGTGTGTGTGTGTGTGTGTGTGTGTGTGTGTGTGTGTGTGTGTGCGACTCAGTGAACTAATGGAGCGTGACTAGAGCAGCGTCCCCGCGGGCTGACTGGCTCGAGCAGCCAAAACACCCAATTTAAACACACACACACACACACACACACACACACACACACACACAAAGGTGTCGGTAAATGCGTGAGAGACAATGAGCTAAAACACACACGCTCCACGAGGACAAAGAGAGACAGATGGAGAAAGTGTGTGTGCGTGTGTGTGTGTGTGTGAGAGTGTGTGAGTGTGAGTGAGTGTGTGTGAGTGGGTGTGTGAGTGGGTGTGTGTGTGTGTGTGTGTGTGTGTGTGCGTGTGTGTGTGTGTGAAAGTGTATGAGAGGGGGGTGGGTCCATGATACAACCCCCTTCATCTGGTTGAAGCAGGCGGGCGGTGTGTGTGTGTGTGTGTGTGTGTGTGTGTGTGTGTGTGTGTGTGTGTGTGTGTGGTTGAAGCAGGCAGGGGTGGGGTAATTTATGGGGTGTTTTAGGAGTGTGTCCCCAAAGTGCATAATTTAGCCCTTTTATTAACTAGCCTAAACAAGAGCGAGTTTTAATTAACCAATCACAGGCCCTGCCAGCAGCAGTGGCCCTTCTCATTAGGCACACACACACACACACACACACACACACACACACTTCTCATTAGGCTGGTTGTCTGCTGGACGCCAAGAGATCGCGAAGGGCCTGTTGGAGACGCGCACACACACACACACACACACACACACACACACACACACAGCACAGCTGGAGACCGTGATCATGAACGGGCTGTCTGACACACACACACACACACAGCTTCTGGAGGTTGTGATCGTAAACGGACTGTCTGACACACACACAAAACACACACACACACACACACACATACACACACACATATATACACACACACACAAACAGACATATACATACACACACACACTCGTGCAATGCTCTGTCTGGAGCAATTAGGCCCTACCCCCCCCCCACCCCCCCAAGCAAGGGAGAGAGAGAGCAGGCTGATCGCGAAGGGCCTGTTGGAGACGCGCGCGCACACACACACACACACACACACACACACACCATCTCTTTGCAAGAAGCAAGGGAGAGAGAGAGCAGGCTGAGGAAACAGACGGAGAGAATGTGTGCATTCAAATCTATTTTAGAATCAACTGCACGATGTGGTGGCGCCACACCAAAACCAAATCGGCTCATTTTGTCAGGCTTGTGTTGTGACAGGTGGCCTTGTGCTGGACAACTAAGACACATTTTTACAGTATTTAAAAAAAACTCGTGGTGATTTGACAAGCCGAAAAGAGACAGAGAGGAGGTGTTAACAACTCTGCGTGTGAAACATTCCAGTAGTCCGTTTCTGCACTGGCGTTCACCATGAACACAAGAGGACGCTGTAGCCCACGCCGATGCAGACTAGCCGTTAGGCCTAATTAAGACGTTAAGGGGGTTCGTTAATTAGTCTCATTATCCCGGGGGTTCTATAAACATGATGTCGTGTTAAATGTATAGTCTGTGTGTTTATCTTTCGAATGGCAAATGGCTGTGCCTCCTTATCCTCCGTTTTAACTCACGCCATGTCTATGGACCCGGGCAAAACTGTAGGCTGCTGAACTCTCCTTATGATAAAGTAGGTACAGAAATGGAAACTACTGTAGGCTAAGTGACATTGGCTGATTAGGCCTCAATTAGACTGATATCTAGTCGCAAAACAGATCATTTTTCCACAAGCCCAAAGGAAATCCAGTGAGATGATAATATGTGTGTGTGTGAAACAACCTAATGTTATTTGAATCGAATTTCTAGAGGGGCTGGAAGAAAGAAATCGAATCTATTTACTTCTCTGTAGCTTACACACCCTATGAGGAAAGACTTTGGCGAGCTAATTTATGACAGCGCCGCGGAGTTGATTTCTAACCCGATTGCCTTAATTAAAACATATTTCCTCGCGCATGCAGCGCGCGCCTTAACTTTGACTCTCGAGGGGGATTCGGCGCCTCCTCAGAAACAGCAGATGGCCTCGCGCCGCTCTCTCCCCCCCTTTCCTCTCCCCTCCTTTGTGCGCCGTATCCGAACAACGTGAGCTCGCGAGTCAACGGGGGATTAAAACAAATCAACACGACGGCCAACAAAAGAGATGTTAACATTCAAGGCTCGCTCGTGCCCATGGCACACGGTCAGTAGGCTTGAAGGAGAACAAGATTGATATCAGAGCGGGCGGCCCGGCGATACAGTGACTGTGTGTGTGTGTGAGAGAGAGAGATGGGGGTTGAGTCTGGTCCGTCTCCAGGGACGACCCGCTGTCCAAACGACTGCTACGGATCGAAAGAGCAACTCGTCACGAGTCCATTGAAAACAGTTGTTCACAATTGTTTTTCAATGTTGATCTGAAATTCAATAAGAGGTTGGCGACCTTTTTTTTTAGGATTACTCAGCTGTTGGGTTTTTTTACGACATGTGGTTGCAGACTGTCGCGTTAAATTAAATCAGCTTTACTAATACCAACACGCTTATATAGCATGATGAAAGTAATGTAAAAAGATTAACCGGCCTTTTAAAAAATAGTGTCAGTATTTGATTGATAATATAGACCTAATTAAGTACAAATTGTAGTTCATCTTAGCAAGAGCCAGCGCAAGCACATCAACGTGACAAGTTCAACTCTCTGCGCGCGCTACTTGTAGTTGCATAAAATAAACGTGCTTAGGCCTATAGGCCTACTAATATAAATAATTATATAATTGTAATGAAATAACTGACATGTTTAAATAATTAATGTGGGTCTAAGCACAATTTAAACAATTAACATGTTTAAGTAATGGTGTATTCGTCTCAGCCGTGACATATTTTGTGTGAGAAAAGTTCCTGCCTCTCGCACGGCTGAGTTCTCTGAGAACTTCATACAAAACGCCCCCTCGCATTTCATACCGATACATGTGTGTGTGGACGTAGATTATTTTATGTTCTCTCAAAAAAATTGAAGAGACCTCCGAGTCCAAACGGAGTCGACCTCGGTGATCAGGAACGTTTCAGAAGGTCGGAGGGGAGGCCTTCATAAAAAATAAAGTATCTCTCTCCCTCTCTCTCTATGAGGGGAGGGGGCGGACAGACAATAGCCTTCATAAAAAATAAAGTCCCGTGTACAGCCGTAAACGGGCCTAAAGGAGACAGTAGCCTATCCCTACGAGCCTCGTCTCACTCTCTCTCTCTCTCTCTCTCTCTCTCTCTCTCTCTATCTCTTTCTCTCTCTGTGTGTGATGGAGATAAATAAAATGTTACGGCATAACGATGCCAATATAAGTATAAGTATATATATATATATACTCTTTTGATCCCGTGAGGGAAATTTGGTCTCTGCATTTATCCCAATCCGTGAATCAGTGAAACACACAGCACACAGTGAGGTGAAGCACACACTAATCCCGGCGCAGTGAGCTGCCTGCATCAACAGCGGCGCTCGGGGAGCAGTGAGGGGATAGGTGCCTTGCTCAAGGGCACTTCAGCCGTGCCTACTGGTCGGAGTTCGAACCGGCAACCCTCCGGTTACAGGTCTGAAGTGCTAACCAGTAGGCCACGGCTGCCCCCAAATATATATAAGCTTTATTGCAGACACAGGTCCATATCATACACACACATGATAGACAAATAGACATTCTATGGAGTAGGTTATATTTTGTACTGCCGTAACAGCGGGACGAGTATTGCAATTATAGTTGGCTATATGCTGTAGGACTATAGTTTCTATAGATGTTTTCTGACGTGCTCTGTGACGCACGGGTGTGGTGCATGGGACAGTTCTGAAATATTAGCCAAACTAAATCACAAGCCCTGTCGCGCGCACTCTCTCTCTCTCTCTCTCTCTCTCTCTCTCACACACACACACACACACACACACACACACATCGCTGTATGTCAGGGAAGGGCGAGCAGCGCGAGCGTGCGTTCGTGTGTGCGTGCGTTTAGTGTGTGTGTGTGTAACAGGGAGTTAATGTGTGTGGAATATGCAAATTGCTCGCGCACAAAGCTCCCGCAAATTGGCGTCACTATTCCTCAAATGCTATCATTACGATATTTCCAAAATGTTAATCTGCTCCACGGATTTCCCCGGGGACTCGAGTAAATTAGTTCTATTTCCGCGCCAGGCCCCACTCGCGAGACACCGGAAAGCGACAATCACCTTCGATTCGCCTGATTACAATTAGCCGCACGCCGCGCGCGCAGACTTGAGCCCCGTCAAGCACTGATAATTTTCAGCACATTAGGCTCTGTATTAGAGAAAGGTGATAAGTCACTTTTAATTGAAATGAAATTATAAATCTAATGGAAGTTTGGTTATTGCTGTGGTCCCCCTTACTTTAGATTCCTCTTAGTCAGTCACTCTCTGTCTTGCTCTCTAAATGCGAGTAAAAAGGAAAGATTTTTGAAGGGCATTAGGTTTAGGTCGGGATTGTGAAAGGTAATTTGAGGGGAATTACTTTTTTTTTTTCGTCCAAAAAAGAAACGAATTAAATGAGACTGCCCCCCTTCCTCCCGCGTTTTGTCTAGCGTCTCGCTTCCCAGACTACAGCACACATTAGTTGGCGGGAACGTTTTAATTGTGCGGATTAGCAGGCAGGGCGCGCGCGCCGGATCAGTCGGAAGTTTTAACAGGAAAGAAAAAACAGGGAACAAATCAAACGCTCTGTCATTCAGTGAAATAAACACACGCAGGAATCCTTTGGCTGTTTTTAATTGAACGTGCATTCACCTCCGACAATTCATTTGGTTTTATTTTGGTAATTATCTGTAAATCGACTAATGGGAACTCAATTTAGATAGTTGGAAATTAACGTACAGTCTGCCTAATTTAGTAATTAAAACTCGCGGCGGCCCTCTTTTAATTTGTTAATTAAAAACAAATGTGGTTTCAAAACTGTAATTTGAGCAATAGCTTAACACCGACATTGTTGTGTGTGTGTGTGTGTGTGTGTGTGAGAGAGAGAGAGAGAGAGAGAAAGAGAGATAGAGAGAGAGAGACAAAGACAGAGAGAGAGATGGTTTTAATTAAATGAATTAAAGCAACAGATATTGACACCTACATACTTCCTCAGTCACTCCCGGGGGGGTCCGGCGTTATGAACCCAGGGAAGCCGTGCTGCTTGTTCACGCTCCGACTCCAGATTAGAGGATGTAGCCAAGACCTACGGAGAGCGAAGACAAATCAGACTTACTTTAGGAAGCAAGCAGTTAGAAGCTATGCGTATATGTGTGTTTGTTTCAGAGGGTAAGCAAGAGAGAGAGAAACAGCGAGAAAGAGAGAGAGAGAGAGAGAGAGAGAGAGAGAGGTAGAGTGTACGTTTTGGTCGGACGCAGGTGTGTTTGTTTGAAAGAGGGTGAGACAGAGAGAGTCCAAAAAGTACCAAAGGAGGAAAATGAGTGAAGCTGTCAACCAGAGGAAAGGAGTTTTTGAACCTAACAAAAGCTTCCGTTCCGCAACAATTCATGGTTCTGCAATTCTATGTTAAATTCGGCAATGGACCCAGATATTCTTTAAAACGTTAATTTCCCAACATTCCCGTCAGTGGCGTGTGACGGTACACCCTTACTGGCTGTGTTGACCTAGTCTGTATTGCGAACGCTCCATACGTTTTGCAGACACAATTTGTACAATTTCAGGTGTCAGTGTTTCCGCATTCTCAAACATCACGTGGATGTAACATTGCTGAAAGGGATCCAAAAACGATAATATGAGAGTATTAAATTGATCGGCAACTAACTGTGTCTGTGTAAATAAGTCGTGTATATGGTTTTCAGGGTTAGAGAAGTGCGCCCCCCCCACACACACACACACACACGCATGTAGGCACACACACGCACATACACAAATAGAGAAGTTTGAGAGAATCACTAAGTTGCTATGGGCATGGGGTACACATTAACTAGCAGTAACTGGCCACACACAGGAACACGCGCGCTCACACAAACACACGCACACACATACACACACACACACACACACACACACACACACACACACACACACTAACAAATAACTGCCCACAGCATGTGTTGAGTTCCTCTATGTAGGCTACCTGATATATGCCAAGGGAAGCTTTATGTATAAATGGGTAAGAGCAAGAGGGTAAAAGCGTGGTGTGTGTAGTGTGTGTGTGTATGTGTTTTCATATGTGTGTGTGTGTGTTTGTGTGCGTATTTTCCTTCTCGTTAAAGCAGCCTACACTTGAACGGTGGTTGAAAGGCCGGTTCGATAAGACAGGGAGAGGGCGGGAGGGAAGCAATAAAAAAGGGAAACAAGGCGCGAGGAAGCCGTCGTCCTAAAATGCGTCCTAAAAACTTGTTATCAAGTTAATTAAAGCTCGCGCGTCTGACTCTGTCGCTCGGCCGGTGAAGAGACGACAGAAAAAAAGAGAACGTGAAGGAAGAAAAGACAGAAAACGATTCTCAAACCCGGGCTTCTGACGGCGGTGTCTCACAGGGGTTGCGTGCGTGTCAAGGGCTGCCTCCTCCCGAGCTGCCTGCGCCTGTCTGCTTTTGCCGCGCCAATCGCTTCAGCGCGCGCAGGGGGTCTTTTTATACGCGCCTCTTGAAAGGCGAACGACAAGCAGCCAATTATGGAAGTTTGAAGTTGAAAATGGGACTGAGAGCGCGCGGGAAAATAAATAAATAAATTCAATAGAATGGATTTGCATAATTCGCTAGAGTGCAGCGCAAAAGAAATGTTTTGGGAGTAAAGGAGAAGGGGTACAAAGGCTAGCGCATCAGAGAGACCACTCTCTTTACACCTCACGCTCTCTCTCTCTCTCTCTCTCTCTCTCTTCCTCTCTCTCTCTCTTTGCTACGTTCAGTGAGTTTCTGTGCATGAGACTCTGTTTTCTCTTTCCCGTAGAGTGAGAGAGAGGGAGAAAAAGAGTGATAGAGAGAGAGAGGGGGGGGGGAGGGAGGGAGGGAGGGGAGAAAAAGCTGCCGCTTTCAAGAGCAGGCTTAAATGGACGCATTGAAATTCAGAGGTCCCGCCGGGCACGCGCCGGCTCCGAGGTCAAGTGACGCGCGGATTATATGCTTCTTCATAATAATATTAATTAAACAATTTGCATGCTAATAAGGTAACAATTATCGGGGCCTTCTGTCGAAAGATTCGGGTTATTACAACACGCCGCTCCCGGTGCCACCGGGGTCAGCGCGCGCCAGCGAGCGCGGAGAAATTTCAACTCGAATTAACATTCTGGCGGCAGGAGAAATTGGATAAATAAAGTCGAATTAATTCACGGTAATGGAGGAGGTGAAGGCAAACGGCGGAAAGAGAGAGAGAGAGAGAGAGAGAGAGAGAGAGAGAGAGAGAAGAAGGAAATGAGAAAACGAGCGTGGACCCACTTACTGTTATACATGCACGCCACTGATTACCTCTCTGTATTCAAGGCCACGCGCACCGTCTCTCTCTCTCGCTCTCTCTCCCCGTCTCTCTCCCACTCTGTGAGTCTCTGTCTCTGTCCGTATTTGACACAAAACGAGGCGGTTACGGCTGTAGGCGGCAGGCACCCCTCCGGACACCGTTTACATTTCGTATTTATAAAGGACGACGAGAAATGAGCTCATGAATAAGTCTGATGCCCTCGGGGGGTCGCACTCGCCGCGCCCGTCACACATCCATTTTAAATGTCATATAAGTTTTGGGTTTGCATTAGCCAAACGTTGTTTAAGGGCGATATTAAACTCATTCGCGAATGCCACATTTGCAGGTAGCCCACTGTGAGAGGGGGGGGGCTAATATTCTTATAATCAACAACATTGACCTTAATGCTAATATGACAGTACAGGATATGAGGAATCATTTCATGAGCCGCCAGCTTGGCATCCCTCCGCCCCTTTAGAGGATCTGTAGGCCTAGAACTGCCTTAAAGAGCTGAAGCGAATTGGGGGAAACAGACAGAAAGACTCGTCCAATGGGCGCTCTATAAAAGCAGACCCTTCTGTAAATAGATTCTTATTGATTTATCGTGTTAGCCTTGCTACACTAGAGTGACTCGTGTGAGACCCTTGATAGGTTCTGTTTGATGATCAATATGCCTCATTACAGGAGCGCTGTGGTTAAATCTGTGAGGCTCTGGGGTCGTAATAGCTTTATAGATTAATAGCTTAATATTTGGTGCTACATTTCCAACGTATTACGCAATGTAAAAATATTGTCTGTTTGTTTTGGAATCTAATTCTTCGCCATTCGCTTATGTACTTGTTTGTCCTGAAGGTATGCCAGGGGCAACTTTTAAATAACGTAACCCCAAGTGTTCGTAGCCTATTTACTGATCATGGATATTTGCATACTGATGATTTCAGTTCTCCTTCAATTAAACTGTTGCAAAATATGTGCGGGGAATGTGCCGAGCAACAACATGCAGCAAAACAGTCCAGCAACATTGCCAAAAAAGTTGCCTTGTCTCTCACCAGGGGATAGAAGATATGGCTATCTCTCTGAAATAGGTTTTCAACAACAACAACAAAAACAGTGACGGAATAAACATTTGATTAATAGAAACCCTCTTTCTAGTTTTACAAACATACTCCACAATGTAACTCGCGCGACACGGCAGTGAATCAAATCTCCCTCTTTCTGTGAGTGCGTGCGTGCTTGTGTTTGTATGCGAGTGAGAGCGAGGGTGCGGAGGGTGGGCAACGGACAGCGCCTTGTAGTTTTAAATTCATCCTGACAGCTAGCGAAAGGGCCGTGATGAATCGCCTATTATAAGATCACTCTATTCAGAGCGCCCCTCTCGTCTCCCGTAAATTGGAAAACATCCCCTTTAAACATCTAGGGCGGAGCGAGGCGCGGGGGAAACTGCCGGTAACGGTAGTGGGGGTGGACTCTTAAGGCCGTTGTTTCCTTCGAGTGGACAAACGACATGTTATTTTATTCAAAGAAAAAATAGCGCAAGAAAGACAGCGAGGGAGAGAGAGAGAGAAAAATCGCACCGCTTTTGAACTGATCAAGTGAGTAGTTCACCATCTCTTCCGCGAGCGCATCCTTGCTTGCCCTCGTGCGTGGCTGCGATGCCGTGATTACCGGAGTCCCGCGCGCTCGCTCTGTTGTGACAGTGGTGATATTGTTTATGGAGGTTGGTGTCAGGGCTAATTAGCAATTGAAATGGAAAATGGTTTAGAGCTACGTCTCTGACGTCAGCGTCGATTAGCGTTTCTTATTGGTCCCCAAACTGCATGCTCCCAGGCCGTGGATTCCTCGCGGAAGGGAAAGGAAGTGGGAGGCCTTGTGTTGACAAAGTGGGGGGAAAATCTTCTGCGCTCACGCGCCTCTCCTTCATTCCGAGCGCGGCATGTCCACGTCCTGTCCGCTGCTCGTGCCGCTGCTGCCGCACGCGCTCTGAGTTCACGACGGCCGAGCCGAGCCGAGCCGAGCGCCCCACTGTCCTCCAGCCGCCGCTGGTGGAAAATGATGGACAGCCGGATACTCGAGCACTCCCACGCGCCTTTTGGGGGCTCCCTGGGCGGCATGGTCGGGATGGGGTTCTCCTACCACTTGGGTCATCACCACCACGTTTACGACCTGGCCGGGCACCAGCTACCCTCGGGCGCCGCCGTTCCCTTCTCCATAGACGGATTACTGAACGGCTCCTGCTCGGCGTCTGTGAACAACACAAACCCGCTCTTATCGTCCGGCTGCGGCGGTTTAAACGGAGACAATCATCACTACAAGCTCTCAGGTAAGCGTGTTAATTATTACATCTACACACACACACACACACACACACACACACATCACTGAGCAGCAGAAATAGCCTCATAGCTCGGCAGCGCCTAGGGCACTGGCACGGGTCCGGGAGGGACTGCGCGCGCCGAAATGATTTCATATCCAGCGATATTCCATCGCCAACAAATCAAGAAAGAAACATAATCACTCGAAATCTTAACACACTTAATGTTGGCTGCTTAGAACTCGCATTTATCCATGGTTGTGTGAACCTTCACAATTTACATCTTAACTAATAGTGAAGGGACGAGATAATAGCCTATTTTGGTATTTACAGCAATATTAAACCAACATAATTATTACACAAAAAATACGCGTTAAACAAAGACCCGGCTTTAAGAAATAAGCTAATGCATAAGACATGACGTTGGATAATCAGTTTTCTTTGCATTTTATGAGAGACTGTAGAGTCGAGTGCATTCATCTCGGTCAGTTTGGAAAATGTGAAGTCAAACATTTTTGGTAACATTGTATATGTAGCCTATTATTATTTATATCATAATATTGTATTTTTTATATTTAACACAAACTGGTAACAGCAGTGATAAAAAAACACAAGAAGCCCATATTATAGGCTAAGTCTATATGTATTCTAAAAAAGCCCATATTTTAGGCTATGTATATGTATTCTAAAAAAATCTCAGACACAGACAACAATTAACAATCAACTGAACATAACATCAATCAATTATACAAATTTTATTTTAGCATTTGTAATATGATTCTGTACGTTATATCATGCCTATATTATATTCCAGTATTATTAGATCTGGTTTACTATAATTTATTGTGTGTGTGTGTGTGTGTGTGTGTGTGTGTGTTTATTGCTAGTGTTCATATGTTTATGTTTGTGTGTGTGTCTCTCTCTGTGTGTGTGTGTGTGTATTTCTTTCTCTTTCTTTCTCTCTCTCATTTGAAGACTCAGGAGACCCGGAGAAGGACAGTCCGGGCTGCAAGCGGAGACGCACGCGCACTAACTTCACCGGCTGGCAACTCGAGGAGCTGGAGAAGGCCTTTACGGAGAGCCACTACCCCGATGTGTTCATGCGCGAGGCCCTGGCGCTGCGCCTCGACCTCGTAGAGTCGCGAGTCCAGGTAACAACGTGAGAAATAGAACCTACGACTACTTGTAGACGCTGGTTTGCCTTCCGCCACGTTTAAAATCCCTCATAAATGAATACATGTTCATCTAACGGTATAATGGCCGGGCTCATCGACTGAACGTCAAGAGCTGTCAGGTGTTGGATCCACATATGAGTAACTTGATACACGTGGATGTGAGCGTGGATGTGTGAGGCTTTGCGCGTGTCGCATACATACCCCGGTAGATGTGGAGATGGCCGAAGTTAACACATTACAAAGAAACAGCAGATGTGGGAGCGGCAGGAGCTCGTGTAGAATGGTGTGTGTGTGTGTGTGTGTGTGTGTGTGTGTGTTGAGGGAGGTCGAGCCGCTGTGTGGCCACGGTGTGGTTGGAGGATATGAGGTTACGGCCTGTTCCCAGTGGGTTGGCGCGAGGTCTCCTCGTTAGCCAGGTGCTGAAGTGATCAAGGCGCGAGCTTCCGTCTGTGTAACCCTCTCGTGTAACTCAGCCTTTGCGTTATTCTTTTATTATTATTTTGTATGATCAACAACCGTCAATAATAATAATAATAAAAACAACAACAACAACAATAGTATACTAATAATAATAATAATAATATTAATAAGTATAAGAATAATACGATCATGACCACTTGTATTGTTATACAACGACCTTTTTGTAGGCTTATCATATAATAGGCTATGTATATGAGTAAATTACGAATTATTATTATTATTATTATTATTATTATCATTATTATTATTATTATTTCAAGGGGCTGTGGTGATATAGTTTGAGGTTTTTATTAATATGCCTGCGAAATTGGTTTTCCTTGGTTTGAAATCAGAATAAAACATCGCCATCAATCTGCCAGATAAATAATATTTTTTCCCAAAAACAGCATTCAACAATATAAGCATTTTCCTCTGCATTTTCTGGAATGTATTATTACTTATATAATGTAGGTATCTATAACTTATATATTAGCCTATACATCGAAAAATAGCGTCTATATTTCATCCCGCTAAAGGTAAGTAAGATGACCATATAAATCAAAGCAGATTGATTTCTTTAGATCAAAGCAGTATTATTTAACAGGTTATTTTAATCGTGCCAGGCTTAATTAAGGTTTGGTTTTTAGCGAATAGATAAATAAGACAGAGATCCTCCTGCTCAGTGGACAATAACGACCAGAAGGCACTTCTTAAAACTGTTTCATCATCATCAACATCATCATCATCATCATCATCATCCACCGAATATAATGTAGGCTAGCCCACTAGGCTACTGCACAGTTCACACCGTCTCCGCTCGCCTCAGCCCAGATACCCGAGACGAAACCCGCGTCTGGAGCGCACAGCTCTCGGCAGTCTGTTTCAGCGCTCGCGAGTCGCGACAGACTCCCGGTACACTCAAAGCCGCCACTTCACCACATCAAAGACGAGACGCATGCGGGGCTTTTTGTTTCAGAATCATTTGGGGTCAATTGGTGTCTTCGTCAGCACAATTGAAACGGTAAAAATTGTAGACTCATTTCTGTGCAGTCTAAATGAGCCGAAGGGTATTTGGCTTCGTAGACAACGGAGATAGAAAGTGATGCCAGGCCATAAGCCGTTAGATCTTTTAATAGTGGTGAGGGGAGGAGGGGGGTGGGGGTGGTAAGCCGCCGTATTATTGCCTGGTATTCAGCTAACGGCCTAAGCTGTGCTTATCCGCAGGTTTGCATGCGTGCGCGCGATTGAGATGCCTTTTAAGGAGTCGCGTGTATACACCGCCTTTTTTGTCGTTTTTATTCAGACGATGATGGGAGAGACGGGCGAGCTTTTCGCTTTCCGCGTGCTCATGCCGCCGTTATCAGTGCAGAACAGACGGCCGCACGAGGGACCCTTGGCTCGGCTTGACTAAAATCTGTTCGCTCGCAGACGGGAGGGTGCGCGCGAGGAGATGGGGAGGGCGGGGGTGGTCGCGGGCCTCAAATTAGCCACGCTAAAATCAGTGGTAATTGAGAGAATTAGTTCTCACATCGATTGAATGGACAATTAAAGCGAGCCCATCTGTGGGTTTGCGCGACGTGACGAAACCTATGCTGACACATTGACAAAGCACACCGAGCTCATGTTGCCGCGAAATTGTTTACATCTAGGCTTGTGTGTGAGAGAGAGAGAGAGAGAAAGAGAGAGAGAGAGAGGGAGAGAGCGAGAGAGAGTGTGTGTGTGTGTGTGTGAGAGAGAGAGAGAGATGAGTTTCCAACATGTCATGTGTTTATTTTGGTGACGTAACTGTTGTTATTTGCAGGGTCAGTCGCGGTAGCTCCAGTCTGGCTCTCGTAAATGCTGTTTATGTGCTGAACGTCACAGAGTTGCGCCCTGCGGGCCGATTATTGGTTTGTTTGTTTAGAAATAATTAGGAGCGCGCGCTAGCCGCCTGCCGGCCTGTCAGCCCCCTTTGATCCAATCGCCAAGTGGTAGGCTAGGTTTCACTCGGGTTTGCCAAGTGTAAGCCCGCGTTCTTACTGAACTATGTTTACACCAAATAACTCCTAATATGTCATTAATGTCTCTATGAGAAGCATAGTGGGCAATAAGGAGCGGGCAGATTGACAGTAATGGGCCTAGTATTTTGCTCCCTCTCTTGTGGAGCTGAACACACACAGAAGGCTTTTGTCTGATGGTGTCTGTTTAGTGTCTGTGGTCTGATTTGGTGATGATGTAGCAATATGCAGCCCAGGTCTTATAAGTGACTGAACTTATGACGTAGGTCTTCCACAACATCTTAAATGTATATTTTAGTATATTCTTTATCTTTGACTGTCCTTATGTCCGTATTGCTTAGTTGTGTTTTTTATATTTGGCTATTATATACTTTTATTACTTTTTCTGCTGTTAGTGCATGTTGTGTGTGATGTCTGTATGCTACTGAGACCTTGAATTTGGTGAACACTAAGCACACACGTTTAAATATATCGTTTTTGAAAATAACTGTAGGCCCGCCCGCAACATAAATGCAAGATAGGTGGAAATTAGTGGCAAAGATGTACAAACACACATACTGGTGGTTACTTACAATCACTTAACAACAACAACAACAACAACACAACACAACACAACAAGCCCAAGACCAGCTGTATAAGCTCAACCAAAGTCCTTTTAGGCAAGTCCCTCCACTCGGCGGCCATTTGACAACGCTTTTTGGGCACTCGTCGGGCATCCATTTAGGCAGAAATGCGCGTGCGCAAGGCTTGACGACACCAATCTTGCTCCAGCGGCGAGATCACAACACATGATTGGCACGATGTCTTCACAACACACCATATGATTGGCTCAATGTATTCACATGTCGACGTTTTGCCGAGGAAGGGGTGGGATATGTGTAGACAACGGCCATATTGGCGTGACAAACTAGCCCCATGCATTTCTATGGAGTATTTTTTGAGTGCTGTGTCTCCACATTAGAAAGTCTCTGACTTAACACTTTGGTCAACTTTAACCTTTAACCTTTGTCCTCAGTGGCAACGTACATGCCCATAGAAGTTGTGAGTGGTCATGTGTCCACCCAGATTTTTCATATCTTGATTCTTGACAAAATAAAATTAATAATTTTCTTACTTGTTATTTCTATATGATTTTGTTGTAATGGATATCCGAAAGTAATTGTACCCTACCAAAATGTTGGGCTGAGGAAGTACATTGATTGAATAGCAACCAGCAACAACAACAGCAACAATTTACAATTAAGAGGGGAGTGTAGGAATGGACTGGGGACTGCTCAACTTTATTTTATCAGTCTTTAGGTCTTAATGCGTTTATTTTTATAGTAAATTAAGCTGTTGATTATTTCCTTATTATTATTGTTGAATCGTGATAAAATGTGAAACAATGGTAAAAATGTCCATCAGTGCTTTACAAAGCCTAAGATTAAATCTGAAATGAAAATGAAATGATGCGTTTTGTTCACACGCCAAATTATATTTTGCTTTCTGTCATAGAAGAGTTAATAAATCAATTCACGTTTAAAAGTCTGCAGGTATTTTCCTGAAAAAAAAAAAAATCAGACACCGATTAACCATTATGAAAATAGTTGGCGATTAATTTGATAGTTGACAACTAATCAGATAGTTGCTGCAACCTACTGCCTGGTCATATTTATTTCATTTGTTTATTTCATTCACTCCGCCAACAACAAAAACAAAAACAATTGGGGGCCAAACCTGCCATAGCCAACGTCAACAGCAAGCAGTAGCCCATAGGTTATTTAAATTGAACCACACCATGGGCACACCATGGCAAAAACCAACCAACCAATCAAAAAGCACATGTTTGTTATCCCAGCACGCAACAGGGTCGGTTACATCACCGAACCACTTTTGGAATGTTAGTATGTCGCTATGGTGATGAAGAGGACACCACCAGAGGCCAGAGGGAGAGTAGATTAAAGAATGTCCAAGATGTTATAATAAAAATAATAATAATAATAATAATAATAATAATAATAATAATAAGATTTTCTCAATGAGAACCTGTGAAGAATGCCTGATATGTTAATAATAATAATAATAATAATAATAATAATAATAATAATAATGGGATTTTCTCAATGAGAACCTGTAAAGAATGCCCGAGATGTCAAATTATTCAGACATCTTTCCAAGAGAATGCAGAGAACGCTCCAGCCCACTTAATAGAAGTAGAGTAATGTATAGATTATACTACATAAGTATAAGTATATATACTTTTTTGATCCCGTGAGGGAAATTTGGTCTCTGCATTTAACCCAATCCGTGAATTAGAGAAACACACACAGCACACAGTGAACACACAGTGAGGTGAAGCACACACTAATCCCGGCGCAGTGAGCTGCCTGCTTCAACGGCGGCACTCTGGGAGCAGTGAGGGGTTAGGTGCCTTGCTCAAGGGCACTTCAGCCGCGGCCCACTGGTCAGGGCAACCCTCTGGTTACAAGTCCAGAGTGCTAACCAGTGGGCCACGGCTGCCCGGTACATGACTTCACTAGTCATATTGTAATGTATAGATTATACTACATGACTTCACTAGTCCCATTGTAGAGTAATGTATAGATTATACTACATGACATCACTAGTCCTATTGTAGAGTAATGTATAGATTATACTACATGACATCACTAGTCCTATTGTAGAGTAATGTATAGATTATACTACATGACATCACTAGTATTCTATAGACATAGAGTAATGTAGATATTATACTACAAGACTTCACTAGTCCTATTGTAGAGTAATGTATATATTATACTACATGACTTCACTAGTCCTATTGTAGAGTAACGTATAGATGATACTACATGACTTCACTAGTCCTATTGTAGAGTAATGTATAGATTATACTACATGAGTTCACTAGTCCTATTGTAGAGTAATGTATAGATTATACTACATGTCTTCACTAGTCCTAGGATTGCTATATAGTTTAGATTTTGTGGTTTGTCTTTTTTGCAATTGGCAGTCCTATGTCATATGTTTAGACTTCACAACTGTTCTGTGACAGGCATGCATGTGTACCACAATCTTTAACTAGATAATCATAAATCCCAGATAAATCTGTCCTCTGGTAAAAAAAAGAAAACATATATCACCAGGTCTACTGTAAGCTCAGTCTAGTCCAGGGTCATTTCAGAGAGGAGTGGTGTGGTCAGACCAACTGAATGGAGGGAAAGGGAGCTGCATTTGATGGTAATAAAAGAACTCCTTAACTCCACTGGAATAGTCCAGGGTCATGTGATGGAAATAAAACAACTTAACCCCAGAATATGGCAAAAGGAGAAAAGGAGGAATGGAGTCAACTAAATGAACTAATAATAATAATAATAATAATAATAATAATAATAATTTATCTATCTATAAAGCAAGAAGTGTCTGTGTGTGTCTGTGGCACGCATATCTCGCTGATCGTTTGTCAGACTGATTTTAAACTTGGCAGGTGTCTTGCTAGGGGCATGAGTAAGTGCAGTGCCAAATTGACGTTGTTTGAATAAGAAATGCAAAAGATATCGTAAATATAATGGTAAAAGAAGCACATTGGCTTTCGCCGCTAGCCACTCCCCCTCCCACACAGCACTGTACTGTAAGCGGTACTGTACCAGTGAAGATAGAAGCAGGGCTTTGGCAGAACTGGATCAGTGTAGGTTACACGGGTAAAAAGTTAAGCGAGTGCAACATGTGTTAACATGTCTGACCTCAACAATAAAGACCCCCTGTATGCGGTTTGCTTGCATAAAATGACTCCATGGATTTTGCAACAACACGCCAACACACACAGGTATGCAGTGGCTCTTCAAAATGACATAAAAAATGATGTACAATAAACGGACACTTCGAATAGCCCAGGCTACTTTGGGCTGTCTTTATACTTTGAATAAGCAAACGACAATTCCAACGGCAAGGTCCTAAATTGAAACGACGAATAATGGTCCCGAATTAAAGAACGTCTCAGAATGCCACACATGCAAAGCACAACCAGCGACAAGCATCGAGTGGCAGACAGAGTGTGATGTCACCAGAGACTGTTTTTGAGTCACACCGTTGCAAATTTCATATGATGATGCATCATCCCACAAAATGGTTTGTTTTCTCTATCATCAAGTTATTCAATAGGCTAAGCATATAACATTGACTCAAAACAGCTGTTAGGATTGTGTCACTTTGATTTGTAAAAAATGTCACATGCAGCCATGCTTAAATTCTGCTCACTTCACATTTATTATATTATTATATTATCTGTATTCTTTATTGAATGCTTACCTGGAATTATGGTTTCCCTATCATCCTATTTTTAAAGCAGGCCTACCTGCAGGCATGTAATTGGGCTACAGGAATAGCATGTTTGAACGAGCACTGCACCAACTTTATTTCAAACCGGTATTTTAACTAATATCCGTTCATAGACTGTATGTCGCTTTTTAAAACATAAACATAAATGTATACATAAACATAAACATAAACATACAAATAAACAAACATAAATGAAGGAGGAATGGAGTCTGCTTATAACAAACAAATGCAGGCTGCAGTGTCATGCTGTCAGTGTAAAAGTGGAGACCCTCAGTAAGTTCATTTGTACAGAAGGACAGTGATTCAAACAGCTCATGAAGAGCTTCAAGACAAGCAGGCATTTTGAGTGTCCTGCCGTCCCAAATCTCAGACGGGATTGAAAACGAGTCTTTCCTGTTTGGAATGCTGAATTAAAAAAAAAACGTAATATGAAAATATAATATATGTGAAAAATGATGATCCACTCTTTGTGTTCCATCAGGGCTAGAACCGACTGTTATCCTACACGGTCCACAACACTGCCATCAGGGCTAGAACCGACTGTTATCCTACACGGTCCACAACACTGCCATCAGGGCTAGAACCGAATGTTGTCCTACACGATCCACAACACTGCCATCAGGACTAGAACCGACTGTTATCCTACACGGTCCACAACACTGCCATCAGGGCTAGAACCGACTGTTATCCTACACGGTCCACAACACTGCCATCAGGGCTAGAACCGACTGTTATCCTACACGGTCCACAACACTGCCATCAGGGCTAGAACCGACTGTTATCCTACACGGTCCACAACACTGCCATCAGGGCTAGAACTGACTGTTATCCTACACGGTCCACAACACTGCCATCAGGGCTAGAATCGAATGTTATCCTACACGGCCCACAATACTGCCATCAGAGCTTGAACCGACTGTTGTCCTACACGATACACGATGTTGTCCACAATACTTCCAAGAATGTCCATTACATTTTACAAAGGCACAGCTGGCACTAGACAATGTACTAGAATGCAACATGACAGGACTATGCAATGTACAGATCTTCCTTCCTGGCCTCAGCAGTTGTGGTGATATGATTTATCATATGTGACCCTGCAAGGCGAAACCAGTCATAAACAAAGCTTTCCAACGATATGTATTTCGAGGGTATTGCAAAAGTATCGCTAAGATAACCGCATCCAAAGCTGGCATGGTTCTTCCATCACGATACGCCAGAAGAGGAGAAAACACCTTTAAATTAAATTGTCACGCTAATGTGTTGAATCTTCACCTAAATAAAGTCAGGGTTTAACAGTCAAAACGTATGTTTTTCCG